>NC_140596.1:18982167-19104667 GCF_057381915.1 Diplotaxodon limnothrissa
ATAGTTATTTAGTATCTGTTTTGAGATTATATAATAATGACTACTTCACCATTGTATATGTGCTGTGCATGTTTTTATTATATTAACATGACAAATATTTTGGCAAGTAAATAACTGGAACTGATTTGTTATCTTAAGTCTAGAAAGAGTCTCTATAGTCATCAAGCATGCAGTGCTGAGCATGACCAAGTGGTTTCCCTTCAAGGTTTTCCCGCAGAGACTTTCCATCTATCCATTCTCTTCTGCTTCTCTTCAGCATCACGGGGCATGAGTGGGGGCTGGACCTTAACCCAGCTTATCATAAGGCGAGAGGAAGGGGACACCCTGGACCAGTCGCCAGTGTGTCACAGGGCTCAGAGAATTTCCTTCTTTTGCATTAGTGACAGTTTCCAGCCTCAGATTGCTTGACTTAGCTAACGTAAAAATGTGATTGAATTTTAAGAAAATGATTTGGGTTAAAATACACCCTAATCATCTCTCTGAGAGCGTGTGTGACAGAAAAGCCTGAAAGAAGCACAGCAATGCTTTAAACTAAAGGCCTCCATCAGTCTGGCATGTTAACAATGACTAAATTAAGCTATAGGGAAAGTATAATTTCTTGGTTTAGGATGTTAGTATGGTAATCTTTTAGTTTTTTCCCCTCCTTTTCTCCTTTTCCTCTAAGGGGTAGTGAAGAATTACAATCCCAAACTCAGACTCTTAGGCAGGCATCCAATGAAAACAATGTTTTATTGAAGGTGAAGTGAAATCCATAAAAACACACCGGGAGCTAGGAAACCAAGAAATAGGATGATGTGACAACTAACTAAGACAACCTGAGGGAATAAATAGCTAAATGAAGAGATGTGGGCAAAGGGGAGACAGGGTAATATCAATCTGACAAAACATGGGGAACACTAGAAAGGCGGGGTAAAGTGAAAGAAGATATATCAAAAACATAACAGTAACTGCAATAAAATCACAAAGCTGAAAAACACAGCAACAAACTAAGCAACAAAATGAGGATAACTGATAATCATCAGGATCAACAAAGGTCCAAAATTTTAAAAATGCACTGTAAAAGACCCAGAACCATAACACTTTCTCCTTTGCCTTGATCTCTCCTTAGCTCTGAGGTGGACATGGGCAGGCTCTACCTACCTGTTTCTTTCTAATCATTACTCGCCAGGACTTCTGAACCAGCTCGAGTTACCATTGTCTGACAGACTGTCATCTGTGGTTGTGATATTCTTTCTGTAACTGTGTTAGCTCAGCCTAAGGGCTCGCTCTCCCTGTGGATCAAAGTCTTCAGACGTTGTCTACTACACAAGCTAATCTACTTCTCTTTTCATACAGAACCACCTGCTGTATAAAACTCTAGAACTTCCCAGTGACCTCCTTGTTGGAAGTCTTAGCTGATATTTATAAGTTCCTGTTCAATAAATATTTGACACAGTGAATGACGAAAGTACAGCTTAACCTGGTGTAATTGCTTACAAATCACAGGAAATGAGAAATTATTGATGAACGAAATCATCCATAAGATCTGGTTCTAAAATCTATAAACAGGAACCTTCATGATGACCGTACAGACGACCGAGTCGCCAAGGTTATGGGTTATGCTGAAAAAGTCAAACAGCTTTGACGTTTCATTAATTTTTGCCAAACATTGTTTTAATGAGTATAGTTTCCTGGATGTTTAGTTACCTTTGTAGAGCTTTCTATAGTTTCCCACAGTTAAGACAAGTGAATGTCTAGCGGAGGTATCAGTCATTAATTTTGCCTTTGTTTTCTGAATAATCTTTGGTGGAGTTCCATCCTTGTTGGGGGGAGGTTATTCAGGGCTCCAGCCACTGAAGTCAGAGAGTTTAAAGACTCCTTGAGCCTGGCAAAGGAAGGATAGGAAGGGATAGAAAGATTAAATTTATGTTAGGTGAGTTCTGTAGTTGTTGATTTTTATGTTTCAATCCAGCAACAAAAATCAATTAAATACTTTATTGTCCCACAAGTGGAAATTAGTTTAGCAGCAAGGGCAACAATAAGAGTAAACAAAACAATAATAAAAAGCCACAAGACAGTTATTTACCATTAAGGAGACAGGTTGCAGTAGGGATAAAGGAAACCTGGAGTCTTTTAGTCTTCCTCACCGATACTCTAAAACAGCGGCCAGAGGGCAACAAGTCAGACTCACTGTGAAGTGGATGGTTAAGCAATTAACAATAGAATGAGCCTTCCTCAGCCCATGCTTGTTATAATTGCCTCAGACTTGCCGATGCCCTGAGATTTTGCTGGCAGTTTTTACCAAAAAGGTTCCAACAGAGTCACGTTACCAAACCAAGCAACGATACAGAAAGAAATAACAGTTTCAATAAAACTCCTGTAAAACAAGGACAACAATTCAGATGAGAACGATCTAATTTTCCTTAAAAATAGTCTTTGCTGAACTTTTTTGGTAATGGCATCAAAACACAGTTTGTGGTCAAGAACAACCCCTAAATACTTGTAACTCTCCACAATCTAAATATCAGCAGCTTTAATCATAGCAGTTGATGAGCTATAAGAAGAGTTCCTAAAAATCAATAATAATTTCTTTTGTTTTTGACACATTTAATGGAAGGAAGGACTCATCACACCAATCCACAAAATCTTCTACAACCTGCCCATGTCCTGTCTCGTTGCCCACAAGAAGACTAACGATCACTGTATCATCAGCAAACTTCAGGATGTGTCTGTTAGTGAAATTACTGCGACACTCATTCGTATACAGAATGAACAGAAGGGGTGAGAAACAGCAACCCCGGGGAGATCCAGCAGAAGCGGAGAGCACATCAAAAAGTACACTGTTCACCTTTACGCATTGTGACCTATTAGTCAAAAGGTCTAGCACCCAACTGAGTTGGATCAAGCTTAAAGTGATTATAAAGCCTATCAGCAAGTAAGGGGAGCTAAATTGTTGGATGCAGGCGAAAAGTCAAATAATAATCTTGAATGAGTGTTAGGGCTGTCAAGATGCTTATGAAATGCAGGAGTGTGACAACAGCATCCTCCAAACATCTTCCTGCCCTATATGCAAACTGGAAGGGGTCAAGGTGATGTTCAACCTGCATTAAAATCTCCTTCTTAATTATCTTCTCAAAGGACTTCATCACTAAAGAAAGTCAGAGCCACTGGTCTAAAATCATTCAGTACCTTAGAGGAACTGCCCTCAGCAGCTGGAAAAATGACAGCATGTTTCCAAGTCGTAGGTACCATCTGAAACTCTAAAGAAATTGAAAAAATGTGATAAAAAATCCCACTCAACTGACCAGCACAAGTTTTCAGTACCTGTCCACAGATGTAGTCAGATCCGGGACTCTTAACCTTAGCGTGTCTAAAGAGATTAGCTACCTCCCATCATCATACAAAATGTAGGAGTGTTAGTCTTTTTTCTTATTGTACTCGTCAAACTTATCAAGGCTTTGATGGAGAAAAATGAATTTTCTTCGATGCTGGAGCTCCATTGGTAATGCTACAGATCTGCTGTGAGTATGAGCTACTCCTAGTTGAAGATTTTGAGAACTCCGGTAGACCATTCAGCAGATATTGAGCTCTTAGTTCCAATTTTATCTTCTTCTATCACAAAGATGATACAGCATCTGGCAAAACATCTGTTTTGACAGCTTCATCAACTGACCAAATATCATGAAGGAAAACATGCTGATATATTCATCGAAGTGATGATGGTTGATGGAACTGCTTTGTCAAGCAGACAGGTGGGACCTGACAAAACAACTGAGGAGAAGCTGTTTGTCAGTAATAGGCATACAAAAGACTGTCTTATCATAGATGGAAGTAGTCACCCATGATGTCACCCACTAGTACCATATTCAGTCCTCAACTCTGGCATTTTGGCCACAATGTCTTTGTTTTTTTGTTGTTTAAAAAAATCAGGGTGAGATGGATCTGTTATGAAATTATTTTCCTTTTGGGGATTTGATTAATAAACAGACTTGTTTTTGTAATGGCAGGAGTCACACCCCCGCTGGTAATTCAGGTTTAATCCCTTTGATAATCTTTTAGATTTTGATCGTCTTTTTATTTGCTTTCTGATAGTTTTATTAGAAAAAATGCATAACTGCGCACAGAGGGTATTTTGTAAAAAAAGGGGGGGGGGGGAGCCAGTTTTATTGTACTGTTGTATCAATCATGTGTTGGATATTTATCCCTCAGCATTTGACTCCTTTTAGCCTTGAAGTCATGTGAGGCCTAAAAGTGAAAAACACTGTTGATCAGGTAAAAACCTGCTGCAGAAGCTGTTGCGGAGCTTTTTCAAACACTTTGCAAATTTAATGTGAAACAGGATTATGAAAACTAGGCACAGAATAAAACCAAGAGTTTAGTAGTCTTTTTGTTTTGACAGGTATGTTTTTGTGGAATGTTAATACTTTCTTTACTACAACCCATTTTATTTCTGTCACAGATTAGCGATTGAAGTCACAGAGTGAGACTAACAAGCAAGACAGCTTGTCTGAAAGTGAGATCAGACAAAGAAAACTGACTGAACTGAGCAGATTCCCTCTGATGAACATGTACCTCCTCACCAGCATCTTCCTGCTGTCTTTATTATTTTTTTTTTATTATTGTTGCATAATGAGAGTTTCACTGTCAACATCTTTACTCTGCAGACACAGGAGCAAGTGGAGAATCTCTGTTCAACCCTGAAATAAAAGCAAAAATCAAATAATCAAATTCGTTTGTTTGCGGTCTGTAGTCTCTCCTCACTCAAGCCGATCGTCCGTCTAAGCCTCGCTGTCTTGCAGATTTCTTACTGCTGAGAGTCGAACTGAGGTAACTAACTGACCGTGCATGACTTCAAGTCCAGAGTGGCCCGTGGTCAGAATCAACAGAAACAACACACACTCAGTTATTTGGTAGTGTGTATGTGTGTGTGTGCATAATTTGCAAAGGCAGAATGGAGAAGAATATTACACAGAGAAAGAAATATATTGAAGTTACACCAGTCCCTCTCTTACACACACTTTTTAAACAAACCTATCCATTTTTTTCCTATTTTTGCTGGATTAAATCTCCTAAACCGTACATCTGTATGAATCTCTGTGGTCTAAATTGTGTGTGGGGTGGTGGTGTTAATGGAGACGGGCAAACAGGGAAAAAAAGATTAGTGGAATATAACTTTCCGATTCTGTCAGTGATCCGGTTTTCAGCTATAATCTGCAATCAAACTCGAATGGTATTAAACAAAATAATGAAAATCCAGACAACTTACTTTTTACAATGGCAGTTTTTAAATGGTTTGACCCCATTACTGACCCATATTACAGATTAATCTCACTCGACCTATACTCACATGAAAGATTTGTACCGTTTCATTCAGATTATTTCAGGGTCACCATCCTGGTTGCAAACCTGTCTGAACTAATAAACAACTATTTATATCGGTTTAATTTATTGGTTTGTTTTTCTGAAACCTCTGAGGTGAACTTTCTGCAGTTAGGGTGATTTAACAGCTTCTTCTACATTGACAGATGCTGACACTAGGTTATATAAATGTAAGTGGTGTATTACAAAGATATCCACCAATGGCTGAACAGATAAAGCAACAGCTACAATATGATGGTGGTGGAAGTGCTGCTTAGTCATTTGGGAGATACTCTGTTTCCACAAATGTTTGTACATCACAAACAATTGCTGCACCTATTTCCTAACAAGCTATAAAGAAATGACAAGTAGTTTAAGAACTTTGCGCAGGACCGAGATCATGTTGATCTTTTGGATGCTCCTTTTTAAAGTTGGCTTCAAAAAACATCTGCCTATATCTCACTTTGTCCCCAGCATCAACCTTCTGTCACACCATGATCTCCATCCTAGAGAAGCACCATGTGTTGTTAACCTGGGTCTCAACCAATCAAGTATCAAAACCTCATTTATCCGAGCTTGGAACTAACTAAGTGTGAGCCATGAAACAACTGCCAGAACATTCTTCTTTTCTTTTTTTTTATTTAGTGTTTATTGAACCTTTTGTGAAAAAAACATTAATTTGCATATATAAAATTTCATTTTTATCATACATTTTTTGCAATTTATTGCTTGAGAGTATTGTGGACTTTATTTTGGTTTTTCATTGGGAGAGAAAAAAGAAATCACACGGATGATGTATAAGTCTCAAAAACTCACAAAAGCTGTATGTATCAAATATGATACACATGACTAGACATTAAGGAGTTAATACACTAGTTGGGTTATCTTCAGACTTAAGTAAACTAGCATTCTTAAAGAAAAGAAAGCCTCCAAGTCCTTTTTTTAAAGCCACTTTTCTTTTTACATTATTTTTATAACAAAATATACTCCTAATTCAAATTATACTGAAAAAACAGAATAAACAAACTTAAAAGATGACAAATAAAACAAATCCCACAACACTCCCCCCTCCAGCTGTACAGAGCATGACAGATGGAACTTTTTTTCTGTCCGTTGACAGTACAAAGTTTTCCTCACTGGACACAAATGAAATTAACTGGAAACAGTAATCTGACGGAGAGCTGCATAAAAGATAAAAATATACTCAACACAGTGGGATTAAACACCGTGTTGATGCAAAATAGCAGGCACTTCAGGCTCTCTGTGATGTCAACTCAAAACATCCGTGACCAACAGGAGGTTTGGTGCCGACAGCTGGACCGCTGTTTATTTAGCATCCTGAAATCCCTCTGAGACTTTGGTCATGGACATTTTCTGCTGATCAAGTACTGAAAGTAATTTGCATTTTTTGCCATGCCACGTTTGTGACTCCACTTGATAGATGTCTCACATGTGACTGCATGTGACATCAAGAGAAGTCTGATAAACGTCTTCTGACTGCCAGCGTCGGTTCGAGTTGAAGCACACTAAAGGATCTGAATATCTGGAGGTGTGTTGTAATAAATAAGTGAGAGGAGTGTAATGTTAAATCAGAGGAGTTCATATCAACATGCAAAAGCGATTCGGTAACTAACTGCTGAAAGCTCATGCAGCTGAGCAGTCTGCTGATTCCATAAGCAAATAAACTGGACTGTAACATGATGAAACTGCTTCTGAAGCGAAAGAGTGTATACCACAGTGACAGCCCACCAAAGCGCTATGCCTGCATGAGCAGATGCAGCTTCCGTTGGATGATTTCAGAGTTCACGGTCCACAGGAAGTCAGTCAGTCCTCCAGTGAGCAGCTCCTCCATAGGAACAAACTGCAGCACCTGTCTGTCGCCTCCACCAGGCTCATTTTTACCCTCCTCATCTCTTAACAGCTGGCTCATGCTCTCCCAGACTTCAGTGAGAACCAGCAGCATTTGGGCAGCGGCTTCAGGGCAGAAGCCAACACACACCAGCACCGTCCCAAACCCTCCAGAGGGGGGAGGGCACTTGAAGGAGACGGAGCGAAAACATGCGTGCAGGCAGAGCACAACGGCTGCCGTGACACGGGTGAGAGCAGAAATCACAGGCAGCAGCAGGGCGTCCCCAGAGCTCAGGCTCTGCAGGGCAAACATAACACAACTTAAGAGCTGCCGCTGATACAGTGGCTCACCATCGTGCAGCAACACCGAGCCTCTTTCAGGAAATGAAGGCTCTGCAGAAAATGTTAACACTAGATCCTCAGCTTGGCTATCAGAGATCCCCCAAACCGAGCAGCTGCCAAACACCAGACACTGCGTCTTCTTTTTGCCTCCTAAAGTGTCGGCTTTAAAGACACACTGGCCTGCAACCTCTGACAAAATGGAGGACGTGCAAACCGCATGGCAAGAGTCACAAGAAGTCACGTGGGTCCAATCTACAGCTGTGTCCATCAGTGCTTCGTTCAAGTGGTTTAACAACCCTCCATCACAGAACGGAGAGTTTTTGACTGCAGGCAGAGCAGTCCCCACAACAACATACCACGAATCCGCCTGACAGTTGGACAGGGGTCCCTCCAGCTTGCAGTCCTTCCCACTCTCCTCAGTCCAGTGTCTCTGTATCCAGGTGCCATGGCAACCCCTCTGAACACGCTCCCTCCAGCTTAAGGTCTGCAATTCCCTCCGCTCATTGAAGGAGCCCGTTTGCTTCTTCTGTCCCAGAGGCCGTCCGGCTGACACGCTGCAGCAGGCAGGAATCACGGTGTTACGAGAAATCCATCGACTTCGCGGGAGAAAGCACACCTGCACACAGAAAGACGTGATCAGATTTAGACTTCTGGGAGCATCACACTAGTGTTGGGTCAGAGTATCATGTTTTTTAAAAAAAGGCTACATTTGGATTTAAAATGAATTTCAGATTTTTGCTGTAATTTGTAAATTGTTTCTTAAATAAAAGTTGCAGCCTAACCGGATGACTAACCTAAAAAGAATGAAATTGAAAATTAAAATATAGAATGAGTATTCAAGCCATCTTAAATATGGATTTCTTTCAAATTTCTTACAGCACTATCATGTTGCTTGCACAATACGGAAAATATTGGAAAAAACATTTTAGAAAAGAAGACTATTTTAAAATGACAGGAAGAACTATTTTTTTTATACACGTTAAGAGCCTGAATGTGTAAACGCTTCTATGAACAGGCTCTGAAACTCACACGTTCTCGTCCAGCTCCGTAAGTCTGACTCAAAGTGCTAAATGTATGTGAGACCGCATCATAAAAACGCACACACACACTTTTTTGTTTTGCTGTCTTTAACTTTTTTCTTGCACAGTTTTGTATCACTGCAGTAACTCCCTTTGGGGAAAATGTAGTTCCAGTTGAAGTGTGCGCATTCCCAAGCGGACTGAAAAATGAAGCCAACACAGAAACACCAAAAACCAAACTTTTCTAACTGCCACTCGAGGCTGACTCCCCAAGGACTCACGCATTAAGATTTGTGAATTTACAGGGTTCGGATGCATGTTTGCAGCCTGGTTTT
This sequence comes from Diplotaxodon limnothrissa, assembly GCF_057381915.1. Lineage (NCBI taxonomy): Eukaryota > Metazoa > Chordata > Actinopteri > Cichliformes > Cichlidae > Diplotaxodon > Diplotaxodon limnothrissa. The sequence goes on from NC_140596.1 coordinate 18,991,049, forward strand.
GGCCTCTCCGGGAATCAATCCAACCTCACTCCGAGATAAAAACTGCAAGTCATTCTTTTATGTGTAAAGCGACATCAAGCTTCATTATATCAATGCTTGTCTATCTTTGCAAAATAAAATGTATTACACACACCTGAGTTTACTTAATTGGAATTACAGCTCATTTAAATCTCATTCCAGGTAAGTTTGAGAGTCATCTGGCTGCTGCACTTGTTGGTGCACTTGCTCACACACACATCGGTCACAAATGAAACAAGCAAAATAATATTAATAATAATTAGCTGAAGCAGTGTTCATTTTGTTGACCAGCAATTTTCGTCAGTGACATTTTTTTCCTCACGAAAACAAGACAATAACTAAAAGCTAATGCAGAAGGACGAAAACTATGATGACACTTTGGTCAACAAACAAAAACAAGATGAAAATATTCTGGAAAGGCGTGATCCGATCAGAAGTAATTAAGTTGTGTAGAAGTGCAGAACGAGTTTGGAAGTGATTCACATTTCTCATAAAAAATGTCGAGAGGAAGAAAAAAAAAAACAACACATTTCGCATTTGACATTGTGGAAAATTCTCCCCGATGACAACACAAACCTTTTCACTGTGTATTTTAGTCAACTTTACATTTAGTCTACCACAATTTTATGATATTTAGTTGACTAAAACTAAACTTAAACTAAAGGAAGATACCTAAATTATAACTAAAAGTAAATCAAAGTAAACTCTGAGTTGAAGACGTTATGTTTCCATAAGAGCAATGAAAGGCCGAATGTGAGAGAACAGGAAAGCATGGCTGTCATCAGAGCTTTTCACTTGCATCGACTCTCATTTGGAAACAAAGAAAAGCTGCTGTTGCTGAGCAGTGATTTGCCAAACATATAACAACATACATGTGTACTGAACAGTCTTGAGTTTTCATCTGCATCCCACCATAGTTTGACCTTAAATTTTGAAATAACTAATCCTGAAATTATGCTTTAAAGTTTAAAGTGAGGGCGTGGCTGCCTGGAGTGACAGGTGTGCTGACGTAGTTGAGTTTATTTCTCTGTTAGGCTTCTCAAGGACTCAGGGGGCTTTTTAATATCATAAAAGTTATTACCAAAGAAATTATGAAATTAGGGAAAGGGGCATAAATGTCTCTGTAAATTTATGAAATTTGTCCAACAGTTGGAGAAATTTCACCCTCAGGGCTCAGTGAATGTTTAAACATAAATTTACAGCAATCGATGGAAAATGTTTCTTAAGTTTTGTTTTGTTTTTTTGTATCCCGACCAAACTGGTGGAACGACTAACCCTCATCACCTTTTCTAGAGCCATGATTGAGTATAGCCAGTAGTCAAGCCAAATTTTAGGCTAAATTGTGGGCACAACATTATTACAGCACTCTTAAATCCTTCGAATCCTAATTAACTTTCATAAAAGCTCCCAAACCTCTGCTAGCTGGATATTTAGGTTTGTATCAGCTCAGTTTTCTATCATCTTAAAGCATCTTACCTGGAAGCGCCGTAGGTACTCCTGAGCCACACAGTCCCTAATGTGGTCAAGCCTCTGCCTCTGCTCTGCGCTCATACCTTTAAACAGTTGCAGGTTCTCTGATATCGTCTCTACCTGCAGGGTGTGGAAGTATGAACACACTTCCACATGCTGGCTCATGAACGACTCCGGGATTACAGAATTCTGGAAAAGTGCCTCCCTGTCGGCTAGATGTGATCCATAATTACGAATCAGTTTTGAGAGCAGAGGCCTCACAGCCTCCTTGTTGTCATAGTTCAGACACACAACATACACCTCAGAGTTTCCTGCTTTGCTGGTGGCGGGTTTGAAGACAGTGACAGACTGAAAACAGCAGTTCAGCAGGTAGAGCAAGCAGACGGACGAGTGTTCGTACAGGGTGAACATTTTTAGTACAAAGGAGCCGCCGGGGCTCAGGAGCAGCAGAGCAGCTGTGGCCTCGCAGTAATGTAGTGACGCCACCAGCGCCTCCTGCTCGTCGGGGTTCTCCTGACAGTCAAAGCTTCCATCTGCCGTCACCAAATCAATCCTCCGCATGTTAGACACAAAGGTCTGCAGATCCAGCAAATATTGCTGGATCATGATGTTCCCTGTGTTGTCTGTGCCGAAGAACCACCAGGGCAGCGTGTTAGCAATTAATCGATCATCTGCGATGGTTGTGTTTCCCCCGTTGGCCTCGTGGTACGGGTTGAGGGTGTTAGCAACCCAGTTCCAGTCACAGTATCGTGTGGCCTCACTGGTTTTGAGGTAGTGGTTGAGAGCGGTTATGAAGGCCCCCGGTGCCTCACACAGATGGACCGTGTTCAGCTCTCCGTTTTGAAGAGCCTCGTTTGGAAGAAGTTTAAAGGTTCCCAGGATTTCGTAGAACTTACACCACGCCTGAGTGCAGATCTCTGCGTTGGCAGCAGACCGGACGGCACCGATCACCTTCCCGGCCCGATTGGTGGAGCTGGTGTGCTGATGCCACACCTGTACATTTTTGTCACTGAGCTGGTTCTTCACGTCATTCAGCGAAACCTTCAGGGCCTGCAGACGGCAGTGCTGTTCCGGTGCGTGTCTGAGAGCAATGTTCGGGTCAGGAATGCACCACTCAGACCCACTGGATGGTTTCACATACGTTCTAACTTTGCTAAAAAGACCTTGCATCTCAGCCAGAGTTTCAGGGTCAGGTGCCACCATGTTGTTAAAATGTTGCTGCTGCTTGCCAACTTTCCTCCTGGTCCCATTGCCTGTGCTCATCCTCCACACTTCCTGTGGGGAAAAAAAGAAGGGTAACTGACTGATTAAAAAGCCAACCTGCTTCATCGGTTTTGACAGAAAGTTCAATATAATCAGGCCTTCTTTGCACTATCTTGCTTCCTAAAAGCTGAAAACCCAGTCAAAGATTAGAGTTATTATAAAGAGAACAGGTGTTTATCCACTTTTTGTGCTAAACCAGGTTTTATATTCAAGCTGTGAGCACAGTCATATGGGGGGGGGGGGGGGCATTTATTCTCTAATTTGAATCTTCTTCTACATAAAATTGATCAGTTGAGCACCGCCTGTTCCAATAATGACCCTCTGAGATGGGTGATAGATATAACTGCAAGTTTAAAGACTATTGCTGCAAATTAGACTAGAAAGTAATGTAGAGTTTACCTAAGCAGAGTGCTACGAACAAGGGGATGCAAAGTCTGCAAACATGTTGTGCATAGCTGTGCCCAGGCTGAATGCTGATTGGTTGAAAAGTGGGCTAGAACAGGCCAAACTGAAGCTAATTTGTAGACATCGTGCTGTGGGCGTCAACTTTAGCACTGTTCACACAAATTAATTTTCTGCTCAATCTGTGATGTAGTGAACCGTGTGAAACACTATAATGGGATACTCAAATAAATTCACCAACCCGTGTAAGTATTGAGCATTTTATTTAATGCCTTTAAAATTATTTACAGTCAGAATTAAATTACCAAAGCTAATGTTTTACTCACGAGCGCACACGATTTAGATGGTAAATGGTCTGTATTTATATAGCGCTTTACTAGTCCCTAAGGACCCCAAAGCGCTTTACATATCCAGTCATCCACCCATTCACACACACATTCACACACTGGTGATGGCAAGCTACATTGTAGCCACAGCCACCCTGGGGCGCACTGACAGAGCGCCGGGCAGGAGGAGGTACTTCTGGGTCAGTCTTAATGAGTCTGGAGTGACTCAGTGATGAACAATGTTTGCTAATCACAGTATATTAATCTGTTATTTGTCATGAATCACACCGATAAACTGCTGTGCATGAAAGTCAGCTGTTCCGCTCAGTATTTGTAAACACTTCAGTTACGGTTAACGTAAACTAGACGGAAAACCAGCTTGTTACTTTTAGCCCTCCGTCACTGATGACATGATGTGTGGATTTGTTTCTTTCTCTGTTATCAGAGTACTCAAAAATTATGGATGAATTTGTATGATTTGTTTGTTTTGTCTGTCTTTGTTTTTTCCCAATTTAAGATTACATTTTGCACTTGATTCTGGTTCTGGATCGGAAATTTTGGAAGGGTTCTTTATTATGTGTGAGAGAATCTCAGCCTTGGCTGAAGTATGCAGTCCCCGGCTGCTCTTGATTTTCCATACAAGAAACCGGGGAGGAGATTAAACGGCCACGACAAGCATTTAGAAAATGAAAAATAAAACTAAGTGCTGTGACTCTAAACTTAAAAATCATAGCTGAATCCAAATAAACTAATTAACACTCTTTTTGCTTTAGGTACATGATACTTATAATAAATAATGAAATAGATAAATGAATAAAGATACGTTCAACAGAGAAACCATGAACGATTCATACTCACAGCCACTTTATAAAGGTACAATTATTCAACTGTCTGTTACCACAAATGTCTAATTAGCCAATGACGAGGAAGAAATGTGATTTAAGTGACTTTGAACGTGACATGATTGTTGGTGGCAGACGGGCTGGTCTGATCATTTCTGCTGCTATGCTGGGATTTTTACACACATCCATTTCAAGGGTTTACTGAGAATGGTCTAAAAAAGAAAGAATCTCCAGTAGTTTTATATGACAATAAGTTCACTGTACTGAACTCTTTTAAAGCATCTTTGGGATGTGCAGCAACTATTTGATGCTATCATGTCAATATGGACCAAATCTCTGTTTCAGGCTCATGCCATCCTTATCTTTAAAAAATATGAAATGAAATGAGAAATTCTGACAACACTGGGATTATTGAGTGTGTAAATAAACCTGCGAGCACGCGTTACGGAAAACAATCTTTACACAGCTGTGTGTTTAGGGCTTTATGAGTACTGAGCAGACCTCTGCGTGATAAACTGGATGCTAAATGGGACACTTCCTACGGAATCGAAGAGAGTCCGGGTTGTGTCTCTTCGGAAACATTGAATCTTCTCTCACAGCGTGTTCAGACCTTTAAGTCTTTGAGGAAGAAGGAAAGATGTTTCTATAACGCTACTGTATAACAGAGACAACAGACAACTCTGAGCAGAAACTCACCCAACTGCTGATGATGTTGTCCGGAAGAGGAACCTGCGGGTCACGTGATATACAAGATCCCGCGCATGCGTGAAGCCGAGTGGGTGGGGTTCTTTCTTAAAGGAGTATGCCGCATAAATTTGGTGGTGAGATTGTTTTTAAACTTCACCAACATTATCATTCAAAAAGAGTTTATTATATATGCTGCTCAAAAAAAATAAAGGAGCACTTAAAAAAACAAAATCAGAGTATAGCATCAAGATAAACCTGTAGGTTGTTGATCTGCTCAGTTAAGTTGAAGTTTTAGATGTTGGAGGCCACTGACATTTTTTCCTTCTCATCCTTTCTGGCTGTTTTTTTTTTTTGCTAGTAGTTTTTTTTTTAAGCGAGGGTCAGTGTCTCTATTGGTAGAATGAGCTGGACCCTACATAGGTTGCACAGATAGTCCAACTCCTCCAGGATGGCACATCAATATGTGTTTCCACATAGTTCTGTAAGAGGATGACTGGTGAAATCAGAGTCTCTGACCCAACAGTGAACTTGTTGGATTTGGATTTGCATGCATCTTTTCAGCCAAATTACTCACAGCGACCCGATCTGTGTCATCATGTTATATAATTATTAGAGCTCGTTCAAGTGTAAGCTGATAAAACCTGAATTTTAAAATATTGTGTTTTAATGCCATGTTTGCAAGGACTTTTTATCCTGTTTGTATCTCTGATTGCTTTTCCTTCTTTACAGTCTCCTTACATATGTTTCATATACGGCGTATGCAAAGTAAAAAAATATGTGACTAACTAAAAACAGGACACTCACAGAGGAAGTCTCATTCATAAATAATGGCCCTTTGGGATATCCAAGTGCAATTAGCATTCCAAAAATAGTGGGCACCAGTGTTTTGTTATCCAATTTAGTGCAATAACAGTGACACCTTCTCTAATATTAATTAATATTAATGCGTGCATTGTAGTTACCTTTTCCCACCAGTTCAAGTACACTGCAGTCTGTCAAACCTTTTCAGATGAAGGAAATCAGAGAGGGAGTTTGGGGAAGAGGAGGTGAATGAAGGGCTTGTTTTAAGATGCAGTTATGCATTGTGATAATTAATAGTCCAAGTTCACAAATGATTTAAAGATTACTTTTAAAACTGTGAAGAGAACTAAGCTTATGTTTACTGTTTATTCATTGTTTTGTCTTATTAGGCTGTGAAACACAGACATATCAGGATGTCCTTTTTAAATATGACTAAAGCTATTTATTTTATAACCTTGGTTCTTCAATCCAGAAGATTATAGTTTTGCACTAACCATACTAGTCAAGTAGTTTTGTAACATGCACATGTAAAATAATTTATTTAGTACTGTACATCTCTGGAACTGCAGTAGATCAGTGAGCACTGAAGATTAGTCTTAGATTAGTCCTGTGAATGATTTGTCCTGTGAATTTCTAAGTGCACATTTACTGTTTCCATAGGAATTAAGAGGTTAAGTAGAAGCCCAGGGCTGCTAATCAAATGTACTTGATTAATTGATCATTAGCAAGTATGAGCACCTCTTATAAAAGCTTTTTATCTGGTCCAGAGCAGCAAACATCAGTGTTACAGTCTTCCCTGGAGTGGACATCCCAGCAAATTCACCTTAACGTCAAAACAGTGCACAAAAACCCAAGAGCTACATCTCAGACTCTACCAAAACAAAACCTTTGCTCATCCACTGACTTTGTCCTTTTAAGTTGTCCCATGGACCCATGGTTGCTTCTGTCAAGCTAAAATGGGATGTGCAGCATTCAGAGTGCAGCTCACCTCAAACTTACATGATGTAAACAAAAATGGAATAAACCAGCACTGTGCACAAGTTTTGACAAATGTTGCTGGTCACTTGTCCCTAGCAGAGGTGTGGCTGACAGCAGTGCACTGCTGGATCAACATCTGCCTGCACAGGAATCTTACAATGATGAGCTGCAAGAAGCTCCCAGAAACCACAGGACATCAGCAGAGATCTGAGCTGTTTTTGTTGTAGACAGAACCACACAATGCTAATCAGGTGGTTTTAATGCAGGAACTGATCAGTGTAGTGTATAATGTATACAGTCTCTAACATGATAACCTATGAATTAAAGTAGATACTCTCTAAAGTATTTATATGTAAATGCTTTATTGGACAGGAATAAAATGATTGTGCTTTTTGCACACAAATAGGATGCAGTGCTATTGTGAACTGATGCACACACAAGGTGACACTGGCCTCTCCTTCACCTGAGCTCATTGCTACTGCAGCGATTATACCACAGAGTTCGGCCTGGAGGTTAAATATCTGCTGTCATCACTTCAGTAAAGACCGAGCAGCAAAATGATGAAAACACGTTATCTCCATTGTGATGATCTCAGCCTGCTAGCAATAAACACCATGCATAAAAAGGTCATACAAGTACTGTGTTCAGCTATGTTATGCATGCAGCACGCTGTCAGCTGCAGACAGTCAAAACAGTAAAAGCAACACAGACAGAAAACTGACATCTGCAAAGTGAGCAGAGACAAAATCTTCTTTTTTTAAAAAAAAAAATTCTGAACACAAAAGAAATGCAGATTTCAATCAGTGTGACAGTGAAGGACCACACACACACACACACACACACACACACACACACACACACACACACACACACAAATGCAGACACAGAAATAATATGCATCCATCCGTTCTCATTCAGGCCTTCTGCTGACACTCTTATCAGGAAGAATTAAGCGTTTAAAGAGATGTCGCCCACAAATTGTCGTTTAATTAATCAACAGTGGAGATACAAGCAATCTTTCAGTTAGAAAGAAGCTTCAGGGGACAACATAGTAATGAGGGTTGGAAATTATCTTTAAAAGTAAGGGGGGAAATAAAAAAGATAGTCTCATGTAAAGAATAAGTAATGATTTTTAATGAAGCTGGCAGCATCACACTAGACACAGAAATGTCAGTACATTCATCAGATAGGTTTGACTGTCATGGTGCACAGATAATTTTAATGACTTTTGGTGAAATCTTGAAATCTTGGTCATTTTCACTTGTCTAGAAAAATGTTGTGTCTATTAGCACCAACCAGCAGAAGGCTGATACTGGACTGTGATTGGTGTTGATGGGTAGGGGACGTTCAAGTTCATTTCAACTGGTCATTAATGTAAGTGAACCAATCACATGCCAGCAACTCAGTGCATTTAGGCACCGCAGCATTGCGCTGATGACCCGCTGAGCATCGGAATGAGGTAAGATAAGATAAGATAAGATAAGATAAGATAAGATAAGATAAGATAACCTTTATTAGTCCCACACGTGGGAAATTTGTTTTGTCACAGCAGGAGTGGTGAAGGTCAAAGGTGATTTGAATGTGACTTTGAATGTGACCTGTGTGTAAACTGCTGATCCACTGGCATTTTCTCATACAACCATCTCTATGGTCTACAGAGGTTGTTCTGAAAAAGAGAAAACAACAACAAGAACTCTAATGACCATAACCAAGATATGCAGATGAGCATCTCTGAACACATAGTATGTCACAACTTGAAGCAAATGGGCTACAGCAGCAGAAGACCACACTGGGTACCACTCCTGTCAGCTAACAACAGGAAGCTGAGGCTACAGTTCACACAGGATCACCAAAATCATTAGATTAGAAGATTCAAAAATGTTTCCTGTTCTGAGTCTTTCTTTCATTCAGATGGTAGGGTTAAAATTTGGTATAAACATGAAAGGGTGGAATCCATCCTTGCTTATTACCAGGATCTACATCACATCTGACCAGTCACATTGTTATGATGTCACAACTTTGTGACTTGGGAAAAAACCTGCCGATCTACACTCAGGAAGAAAATCTAAAAAACAGGGGCAGTTAGGGTTTCAGTTTTGTATGCAGTGTTTCCACATAGCAAAACTATGACATCACTACAATGTGAATAGTCACTTGCAATGTTGAACCAAAACTAATGTTCCTGAATCAACATTAGTTTTGTTGATTCAGGAACAGCAACAACACAACAATAGAAGGTGTACCTAATAACGTGAGTTTTCTGGTTGATTTGTGCATTTGTTTGTTTGTTTTTTATTTCAATAGCATGAAAATGTATGTGTTAAATCGTCTAAGGAGCTTGGAAAGAAAAGCATCTGGACTTCTTTAAGTTGATTGAAGACGTTTCACCTCTCATCCAAGAAGCTGAGAGGTGAAACGTCTTCAAGCAACTTAAAGAAGTCCAGACGCTTTTCTTTCCAAGCTCCTTAGACTATCCTTTATGCCCAAACAGACGAGCCAATAATATTCCAATTGTTCTTAACCATTAGCTGTGTTTAATGAGTATTAGCAATGTTAGCATGCTAATTCACTAAACTGATGAAAACAGGTGAGCGTGACTGCTTTGAGGATTGTGATGTTAACCTTTAAGTCACAGCAGTGCTGATCCTGCTCCAACACTGAGTCAGAAATCGGGCTTCAACATCTTTATGTGGGTGCTGGGCAATAGTGAGGGTTGACTGAGTGGGTGAGTGAAGTGCTGCTGTGACTGAAACATCTGTTTCATCCATTTCACATGTTTGTTGCTTCAAATTTGGCAAAGCTGCAGGTGAAGATTTTTGTAACAATTTATAGCCTTATGATAAGGAGACTTATTGTACACTCCTCTTATCCATGGAGCTCAAAGATTTTCATTTTGGCCAATTTTAAACTTCCACCTTTAGACTTAATAACTACAGAAACTACCAGCAAGCTTGTCTTACTGGCTTTACCTATTAAGTTGCCTGCATAAATGTAATGACAGAGAATGACTGCAAGATTTAAGCAGTTTACTTGATTTTCACCATTTTTTCCTTGAAAATGGTCATTTTTCCAGCAGGTTGGGCAAAACACAAGAAAAGCATCACATTATGAGGGTTTTCCTTAAGGACATCAATAGCAAACATCTATTGCATAATATTCATGAGGAACTGCTGTGTTCCTTTTTTAAAAAATTTAAATGAAAGTTATTTAAATGTTGTATGTTCAGACAGATAAGTTCTGGATTACTGCAAAGTCAGCATGGCTCATTTTGCTTTTAAATCAGACGCCTCCAGACTCCAGATAAAACACCCAATTTTCCAGATGTAGTGTAAACTATTACTCACTCGTGCACTGACACACGTGTGTGAGCACGTGAACGCTTCCAGGCAGCATCCTATTACTCTTTTAAGTTTGAAGTCCATAAACAATAAACAGCTATATTCAGCACACCTCAGCCATCACCCTGTGCTCAGTGAAAGCAGCAGATTTATATCGCCGCTGGGATTAAGGCAGTGTGGAGTTTAGAAATGGTGCGACAAGATAAGGAACAAACACTTAAGAGAAAGGAAAAAAACAAGTCTTCAGTCAGTTTATCATCCTGTAAATGCAAAAGTACATTTCAGGGACAATGAGTCCATCTGTTTATGCTGAAAAGGCTCAGCGGGCTCAGACAAGCCATTATCGCTGTGGCCAAAATAAGCATGATAAGAAAACAGCTTCATCTTATCTGTGTTGTCACTATGCAGTTCCACATATACAGCATGTGAATGAAAAAATATACAGAGAGAGGCACTTCCTAAATGGTGCAATGCTGCCCCCTGGCAGTGCTTAAACATAAACAAGGGCTCAGACAGATGAGATGTTTCACTGATGCTTCACCAGGCAGTCAAATATTATAGTCAATATTCATCACATCACATAAGAAACCATTCAGACACTGTCAACCTAAATTAAGGCCACAGACAGTCAAATAAGAGTCACACATACCCCTAAAAACCTTCTTTAAAAGTGCAACATTCATCTCCCTGAGAGAAAAAGAGAGAGTTTATCTAGTTCTGAAAGTTCAAAATTTGCGGAAAACCTCCATGACAGCGAGGGTCGTGCTCTGTCCAAAGATGAATGCTCCAACTACAATCGTTATGACTCCCCAAGCTGTTAAAATCGCCCTGAAATGATAAAAATGCAATCAGGTGATCGGGAGCATCAAGTGACAGATCAGTGCAACAGCAATAAAAGAAAAACAGAAAATTCAGAAGCATTTATCAGTCTGTCCTTTAGCCAGAAATCCTTCACTTCTGAGACACTGGATCAAATTTACTGTGCAAATAAAAGCCCAGAGAGGGAGACATTACCTCACAGCCATTTCTGCTGTCTGTTACTGAATCTAAGAGTCATGCAAAATAAATTCACAATATTTCCTGAAAAATCTCCAGGAAGTAAAAATTTCCACATAAAATACTGTCTAACATACATTTATTCTTTAAACATTTGTCTACCTGTACAAACTGTTGCATGTTCAGCATGTTCCATTTATTTGGATACACTGATTTGAATAGAGATACTAGCTGAATGAATTAGAATAATACATGGATTGTTTCTGTCTGCTCACCTGACTCTTGAAGAGATGTTCTCAGTTTGCATGGTGAACACTAAGCAAAGACCTGCAACACACAAAAACACACCACACAAGGGCCTGGGTTACAACGACGTCCTTGTACACCTTTCTCTTATTTTTGTATTGATTGTATATGATAATAAAGGGCTAAATATGTCATTACAAAACAATAAAAGTCACATTAAAGTGAATGTTGCTGCTACCAGGAAATATAAAGATGAAGAAGGCGCTGATTCCACCAATGATGCTGATGACGTTGCTCATGTCAGGTACAAACATGGCAATGACAAGCGTGAAGGTGATCCAGGCCACCGTGAGAACAACTCTACAGCGATTCTCAAACGAATGAGTGACGATTCCCCGGTAATGTCTGCGAACTCGTAACATCAGGTTCAGAATGACTGACCTGTTCCACACACAGAAACACAACATGGCAGTAAGCATGCTCAGAGTCAGAAAATTAAAAACATCTCCACCCTGGTGAGACTTACCTCCCGAGAAGAAGAATAATTGGGTAGATGGTGATAATTGATATTCCGAAAAGTAGCCTGGAAACGATCATGACCACATCATTTCCTGGATATGACATCAAAATATCTGAGGCTACGTCTTCTCCAAATGTCAAGAAGCCGTACACACCTGGAGAGGAAGAGAGCGGGTTTGATAGAGAGCTGCCAAATAAGCAGATAATACGCTTGTTTTGGGAGGGGACTCACCAGTTAGAGTGTAAATGAGCAAGCAGAAAAGCATGGAGAGCACAGAAATGACCGCCCAGTGGGAGATCTTCTGGTTCTCCATGCTACTGTAGATCGCTATACAGGCTTCATGGCACTGCAAACACACACAAGCACACTGTCAAAATGTTTGAATAAAATCCAGGCTGTCTTTTGATGATGCTGAACAGTGAGTTCATTTTAGCATGACACAAATGTAAACATCCTTACTGGAGATGACAGGGAAGCATATACATATATATAAGTATAAATAATAAAACCAATCGGGAAAATTTGTTTTTATAGTTTCTGGTAAATAATCTTGATTTCAGTAAGTGTGACACCCTCCTGTTTATCTCCTCATTCTTTAAAATATATATAAAGACTTAAGGCAGGTGTGGATAGAAATGGGGTGCAATCTGCTAGGTATACCTAATAAATTGGCTATTAGACTGTATTATATAAAGGGAACATTAGGAAGTGAACAGTTAAAGATGTCCAAAAACAATCCTACCTGAAAGCCAAAGCAAATGGTCGGTACAACACTAAACATCGATGCCCATGAACTCACACTGAAAGACACAGATAGATGTTCAGTAAGGTCGCACACGACAGGAACTTATCATAAGGATATGCATGCATTCGGATTTACTGACCTTTGGCTGTGGTCTGGAGTTATGACTGCGTGACTGTCCATCAGGTAATATTTTACAATCACTGCCACACACAGATATGTAGCAGCCAGCGTCCCCAGCACACTGACACAAAGAGAGACGATGAACTTGCGTAAACATTTACACTGTGAGTCAGGCTGAACACAGGTTAGTGCTGCTTACCTTGTGTATTTCTGGATGCCGATTTCTTTTGGGATGGACAGTGGTAGGATGATTACAAGGCACATGACGAAGAGGGCAAATCGTTGGTCTGTGTACCAGTGGTAGGGCATTCCTGCCTCGCTCGATCCCGTAACTGTCTCATAGAGAGAAATACACACTGGAGACAAAAAAGCGAGAGAAGTTCACAATATTTATCTACTGCAACATGAAAAGCATCAGTAAGCAGGACAACAGGGAGCAAGAACTGTCAAATCCTATAAGATTTAATGGGTCTAGTTGACTAGATTTACAAAACAGTCACACAAATTTTGCTTTTTCCTTTGTGATTTTTTTTATGGCAAGATATCAGTTTTTAAAGTCAGTGGATCAACACACAGAAAGATGAGGCGTCCTGTGAATTAGTTTCAGCCATTTGTCACTAATCTGTATCATGCAGAATCTCTGATTAAAATCAGGAGGCGTTTGGGGGATGGAGTGTGTTTGGAAATCCAATCAAATGATGTGTTTAAAATGGTAACAAAGCAAAAACACTAAAGGAGATTTGAAGGTTTTCAGATAGACAAAACACAACAGGAAAAAAATTAAAATGTGAGATATTCCTGCTCCCAGTCACATGTTTAGCCTAATGCAAGCTAGAATAGAAATTAAGGAGCAGGTGATCTGCAGTCTGTATTAGGTTGCATGGTTACAGGTTACAGGGAACGGCAGCTAAACTGATCAAACTCAGGTGACGACAAAATAATGTCAAATACTCTAGAAAGCAGTGTGAAAACAGAATTCTTACAGGCTTTCTTTTATCCATTTATTTAACCTGCTAAGGAAATAGAAAAGGTAACATTAAAAGTATTAAAAGTTGATAATTTGGGAGTTTTTAGTGCATCAGCAGAGCATTCAGTGCATCACACATTCTGCTGTAATGGGTAACCTTAACCTGCTATCCTGTTAAAACCCCTAAAAATGTTGGCCTTACAGCTAGAGGCTAAGTCAGTGGAGTGGCAGTATTTGTTTGTGCTCATGGTCTGCAAATCTAATGGTTTATTAATATGTGTATAGTTAATGTTAGCAGATATTTTATAAGTGACTTTGTTTCTTGTCATCTTTCCCTGCTGTACATGAACACACAGGTGCAAGGTTTTCATGGCTAGTTCTGGTTGTGAGTTCATGTGCAGGCAGATATTGGAAGGCTGCAAGTCTGGAGCTGAAACAGGACTTCACTGTGTTTGTTAATGGACCACTGACACCCATTCAGCCGTCTTTTTCTGGTCCAGGTCACAGGAGTGGAAGTCTAAGCAGACAGGGGGTGCTGGTCAGATCCTGGTCAGATGATCAAGCCACCTCCACTGGCTCTTTTAGACATAGAGAAGTAGCAGCTTTTCTCTGTAATGCCAGGAGCTGTACATTGTCTCTGCAGGGCCCCCTAAGACCACTGGACCACTGGGTAAGGTGTCAGACAAAGAGAGATTCAGAAAAGCCCCATGATGGTGCCCAGTGTTTAGTGCCTTGGACTGGTTTGGAGTCTAGTGAGAGGCTATGGTGGTCTGATCCCTGATTGCCATCACTGGCTTTAGGAGCGGTGATAAGATAACAATAAAGTTTTTATTTTATTCTCATTTTCCTAGTTAACTTTTCATTGGAAATGAGTTAAAAGGAAAGTTTGGGGTGTAATGTTTTCCTTTCCATCATATTGCATCTGAGAATACCTGTTACACACTTCCAAACTGTTGTCAGTGTCCTCTTTCTTGATATTTTGTTATTTCCAGCTGACACCAAGTAATGTCAGAGCAAAACAGAGAAAGCCATAGAAGAAAGCAAGAATTTGGTTACTGATTACCAAGGCACGGATGCCACAGGTGAAGCTGTTTCGCTTAAAGCTAAAGAAAGCAAAGAGGAAGGCAAAGGTCTCGCTCACATTTCTCCAGCTGATCCTGGACCACCACGAGGAAGGCAACACTTATCATGAAGAGGTTGAAGCAGAAACAGACTTCACAGAGTTTCCCCACGGCTCGTCCACACACTTCTCTCACCACGTCCTGATACGTCTTCTGTCTGCTGACAGATGACGCATAGCCGAGGACGACCAGGCCGCTGATGAGGAAAACCAGAGACACCTGAAGGGGCATCAAAGGGATCAGCTTAACGCTAATCTTCACTCACAGACCACAGTGATGATATCACAAACTATGAGACAACAAGGCTGTGGGTATAGGTGTTTAAAAAAGACACCTGAAAGAAGAAACATGCAAAGAAAGAAAAATATCTCAAAGCCTACATGTTTAAAATATTCGGTCTTTCCAACCAGTAATCCAAAACACTCAGGTTAATAAGATCGATGTCAAAGTGAACACTCTCTCTTTCTCTCCTGGGGGAAACTGAGCACAGGGGAAATGAGATGAGGAAGAAGTAAGAGTAGACAGGTGGCTCACAGAATAAAACAGAAAGTAACTATTACAAACTAGACACACACATGCACAGCAGCTTAACACTCAGGGAAAGAACAAATCCCAGGACTCTGAAAAGTGCATCTCAGCATTTTTAACACTGCAGGAAATTAAATGATTAAACAATATCTGCGTGCAAGTTATAAGTTGCAGCTGCTGTAACCAAAGTGACCGTTACAACAACTGGTGTTAAAAATATAAAATATATAACAACAGTTACATGAGACAAAGATGTCAAGCTCTGTGCCCGCTGACCTCTTTGGCCCATTCTTGGAAAGCATGCAGTAATAAGTCCATGAGATACACACACACACTGCTTTTCCAGCAGTCAGATGCAGTGCACTGAAAGTTTAGATCTTCACCTAAAGTGGAAGCTTCATTAGAGCTCACGTGTTAAATCTATGCGTCTCTTTCACACCAAGGAGCCAGAGAGAGGGATGGTGAATCCATACTGAGCCCATGCAGGTTGTAGACCAACAGACAAAGTAACCTCTGGGGGAGGGGGACATATAAAACTGTTGAATTTTGACCTAAATTATTATGTTTCAATATTTTAGATGATTCTTTGTAAACAACACTAACTCCAGCAGCATGTTAGATCCTGTACTCACCAGCTCCACACTGACTGCAGTGGTGACTCCCCCTGCCTTCTGAAAGGCCCAGGGGAAGTTGAGCAGTCCGGCTCCCAGGGCAGACTTCAGCATGATGAACACCGCACCGAACGAGCCGAGCCGCGGGGGGTCCGCGTGAGATGCCGATCGGGCCAGCAGGCTGATGCTCTCCCGGGCCAGCTCCTCCATGATCCAGAACCAACACACAGACTCACAGAAACACCAGAAACTATTCTTGTGCACCCAGAAACCTGCAGTTCACGTGTTCGACTCCCTCTGTATCTCCAGAAGTAGTCTCAACCTGGTGAGCTGTAAACTGTGCCAATATATAGACCCACACACCCGCACACACACGACTAACATGGTCTAATTAGACTTTTCGACTATTAAAAATTTCACTCTGAGGTGAAAAATTTGACAGTAAGGTGAGCATGTTTACTTCTGCCCGCTCCGCCATCCCTTTATGTCTGTCTCTGATGCTTGCTGATGAAGAAGCCTAACTGAGCAGTGAGGCAAGTTTGATAAATGAAATCAAATCAAATATATGATGTTTCATCAAAGCTGACAAACTTGCAGTGACATCAGCAGACTGACCTGCTGAGTGTTTCCGGGAAGAAATATTCAACTAATTCCATTTTACTCTCTTGTTTCTTTCTATATAAACAGTCCCAGCGCATCTCACACTCGTTAAGGACAATAACACCCACCTCAGGGGGGAAATTGACAGAGAAATAAATACAATTGTTCATTTTATTCTTATTTCTTATTAATTTCACGCATTATGTACACAGATCATAGAGTTGGTGCTCAGTTCAGCTGACAGCTTTAAAGTGTTTACATCCTGGTAGAATAAACCCCCGGCCACATGGATTGGACAGCCCAATCTAATACACTAGGAATTCATAATCCCTGCCATGTTTTATGCTACACACCATCTGCTGTAGAGCATCGCTCAAAAGCGGATGAGGACTCAGTTGAGAACAAAAATAAGTTAAAAAAAAACAACAACATGAAAACATGTTAATGGCCAGGCATTGCGGCTCCTCCTTTGAGTCTCACGGTGATGGAGATCGACTCCGGTGACGATCATGATACAGAGATTTGAGTGAGCAGGTCTGCGAAGGTGTTCTGGGGACAGACAAACTATGTAAGGGACGGGTCATCAAACTAAGATATAAATAGATGTTTTTATATAAAGAATTCAAAATGTATTTTTGCAGGCTACACAAAGATCTATTTGTTTCTTTAAAAATATTTAAATTGAACTTAAATTGAGTTTGTTATGAATTGGGCAAATACATTTTTGCGTGTCTTCATTAATTAGTTGATTTATATTTAATTTCACCAGAGTTGTAGCCCCAAATTCTAACAATTACTGAGTACTGCTGCCATTTTTTTATCACATAGGTGCCACAATGGTGTAATAGTCAGTGCTGTCACCACACAACACGAAGGTCCGGGGTTTGACTCCCACAAGTACACACTTTGCACTTCTTGAGCGGAGTTAGCATGTTGGGTTCTCTCTAGCTTCCTCCCACACTCCACGATATCTGCATTAAGTAATTTTTTTCTAAACTGGCCCCAGGTATGAATGTTATCATGAAAAGTTATCTGTCTTTGGATGTTGACCCTGATTGGCTGTGCTGCCCAGTGGCAGTTGCGCCCCATGACCCTGAATTAGATAAGCGAATTGGAACTGGGTATAGAAGAGCTCAAAAATAGGCTTTTTAATCTATAAACAGTGTAGCTCTAACCCTAACCCTCTAGGTGGATTCCACCCATTTTCAGTGTAATTCTTAATTATCTTCATAGGAACACACTGTCTTGTCTGTTTTGCACTCTTTGACAAACACTCCAAGTTTAGATTCCTGCCTAAACTAAAAGACTGCTTTTAAAATGTGTTCATTTAGGCACGGCAGCTTTTCCCCTTTCTGTTTGTGGCGACCTGCCATGTTATGTGCAGACTCACTGAGGGTCGTATTAAAATTCAGTCTTCGTGTACTAGTGAGGATTTTAATCTGTATCTGTATCTGTTTAGACAGAGCAAAATGCTTTTTGATGGCAGTCTGATGGATTTCAGGCCAAAACTGGAATCAGATAAATCTGTAATAGAGATGGCACGATACCACTTTTTTATGTCCGATACTGATACCGATATCATAAATTTGGATATCGGCCGATACCGATATGAATCCGATATAGTGTGTTTTTTAATAAATAAAACTGTTTATTTAATATCTTGCTGCATTTTGTATAAGTTCAAACTCAAGTTTAAAAAAAATAAAACACTAAAGCTATTCTGTTATACCTGTATGCAAAAAATACACTGCACCCAAAAAATTTCATAGTTTAGCAATACTGATCAATCTAATAAACTTAAACCTACTCCATCCTCCCTATTCTGGTATTTTAAAGAGTAAGCAACCTAACTAATAGGGTTTCAAACTCCCAGCAAAAAAAAAAATAGGGAACCACCCCCCACCTTATGATGCTTAATCGACATAATCAACTTTAATTTGATGCAGTGTGAAAAAAATGCACAGAAATCAATTATTTTTCAAGAATAATTAAATCGATTCAACATCTTTGTTCAACAGAAGTTTAAACTGCACAGATGGTATCTTCCCAAAGGAAAAGTACTATAGCTTACTTGGGTATATTAGACTTAATAGTTACTATATACAGTAATGGACTTCTATACATTTTACATCAGATTAAAACGTTGTGTGTAAAATTCAGACAATTAATTATTAAAAGCTGGACATTTTAAATGAGAATAAGAAAGAAAAGTATGTCTTTGTGCCCCCTTTTCCCTGTTAATGCCCTATCGGCCCCCCTGGCTAAACTTTGCTAGATCCGCCCCCGCACAGTTACCAGCCGTCAGCTACGTAGAAAAGGATCCTGGTGTAGAAAGTAATATTAAATAAATCCTAACAACAGATTATCAAGCTTAAACGTGCTGCTGTTGTTCAGCCGCTGGTTTCCTCTTTCTGGCGCGAAGTGGGCAATAAACAAAGAAGAGAGACGGACAGAAAAGCTGATCAGCTGATCATTAATCAGTTTCACAATTGAAGTAGCAGCAGGAGAGGGAGGGAGAGAGAGAGGCAGTCGCTCCATATATCGGTTGTTAAGCTTAACGCGGGGATGCTTTACAAACATTCAGAGATGAACTTACACACTTGCTTTACTTCTCTCTGGGAAAACTTCCTCGGAGATGAAATGCCAGTTTGGTAGTGAGGCTACAAATACACACAGCGCTCTATCACGTGATGCATACTGCTCCGAGTGCTAAGGTTATGGGCCGAGTTAAGCCATGTTGCAAGTTTTGTGAGGTACTTTTTTGATATTTAATGGATCGGATTACATCTTTTATTTCTCTCTGATATCCGAACCAGTAATTTAGGTCAGTATCCGACCAATACCGATGCGTAATATCAGATCGGTCCATCTCTAATCTGTAGTGCAAACGGAATGAGACATACACACTTAAAACTATGAAAGAGCGCTGGTCAGGCTAACCTGTGAGATTTGGATAATCTGGTGGTTGATAAATATTAAAGCTATTTAAGGTCTACCTGAGGTTCCCTTGACTGCCACAGCATCAGTCATCACTCCTCAGATGATGTTCAAGTCTTCCTACCTACGGTGTTTATCTGCTCTGAGGCCACTGAGACTGATTTTAAGTGTTTTGAGGTGCAACCTGCTACACAGTGGATGAATAAAGATAGATGAGATTAATCATGACTCTGCTGTTATGAAACAGCTTAAGGGTATTAAGATTATACACACACACACACACACACACACACACACACACACACACATAAAACCTGACTCAGAGCATTTGATTTTAGGATAAGTAATAGTTTCAATCACTCAGCAAGATTGTGTCATGTATGTTAACATACCTTCCATGGTGAAAAATCACAGTGACGTAAAGTTGCATGTCCCACTAAATAATGCAAAACTAGAAAATGATGCAGCAAATACACCAGTGATGTGTAAACCAGTGAAAGAAATTAAAAACATTTTTACAAATGACAATTACACACTAAAGAGACTCAGACTGCTGACTAATGTGCTTGTTGTCCTTTATGCTTCATTACTGTCCAAGGAAATGTTTATTGCATGCTTTTTGTGCATTTTATTGAGACATGTGCACACTGTTCCCACAGGAGACATCTTTAAACTGGGTTAAAGTCACATGAAATAATAACATGTAGCAGCACATCAGAGAGTCTGTCGTCACATAAATCTGATTTCATGTCGTTAAACCAGTCAAACAGGGTGATGACTTAAACCTACTGCACAAAAACACAGTTCGCCCCCCTCGCTGATAATACTCTCCTCCGGATCACACCTGATTAGGTTGCACGCAGATCTGAACACCTGGCGTTACAGCATGCCTCAAAATCTCCTTTGTCCTCAAATCATGGGACACTGGTGATGAACTGCAGCAGGGCTAAAAGATATATATTTTTCATAACCAGAGCTTTTCTTTCAGCTAAGTTGACACATTAAAGAGATGTGGGGAAAGGGTTTATTCTTCCTTACATTAACTGTTCGTTCTTCTATAGCAGAATAATAAATATTAGATTATGCGAATTTAATCAAAATCATTTAAACTCTTGCAGTGATTGAAAACTTGGTGGACTTCATGTAAGAGGCTTCTGTCTGACAGAAGACAGGTCTTCAATTTTTTTCAATGCGTCAATGCTGTATTAGTGTCCTGAACCAAACATTTCAAACTGATCCAGTTATAGCAATCCTTATTTAAGGATTATGATGAAAGTGACTTGTATGGATTGTGTGCCCTTGTTTGTTTGGATTGTAGGGGCAGCAGGACTGTGACGGCCTGCTGGCATCACTCTGACCGAAGGGTTAATATGGGTTAACTAACTCCTGAGCAGAACTAGCAGCATGCTGCACGCAGGGAGCAGTACAGTGAAGAGCGTGGGGCTGTGCTTGTGTGTTTGCCCTTTCAGTGTTTCCTGGTTTGTCTGGTCGGACGTGGGGGGGCTCTGAGCTGCAGGCACGGTGCTGGGTGGGAGCGTTGTGCGGCTGGCGCACATGTTGTAGAGGTTTCCAGAAAACTCTGTCTTCCTGGACTCTTGTCTTAGAGACTCCCAAACAGCTGCTGCTTCTCCAGGACAGCCGGCCAGAGCTGAGTTGGCACAAACGTGAAATGCATTCCAGGACCTTGAAAGAACCAGGACAGGAAGAGAGGTTAGCATCTCCAACACAATAATAACCCAGTATGTTAAAGTAATGAGATTACTACAGCGTTGATAAGTAGCAGACTTCCTGTGGTTTATCACTTCTCTGGTGTCCTGCAGGACCCTCTGACATCACTTTTGGGTCACAGACTTAAGACAGCTCATTTTCTGGTAATTCGAAGGAGACCTATTATGTTTACTTCCAGCTTCATATTTTATTCTTAAGGCCTTTGCACACAGCGCATTGTTAAAAAAAAAAAAACTATTTCACTCGCTGGGCCCACGTCCTCATTTTAGGTTTGACAGTGTTTTTAGTAGATAAAAGTGAAGGCTTGGACATGAACTGAGCTGCGGTTTGGGGAAGGCCTCGAAGGGGACTGGCGATGGCTCCCGGGCCTGGCAGATCCCCATGCACCGTCTTTCTGAAGCAGGTTTGTGTGACGTGTACACACTGTAAATATATTTTTGTGAAGCTTTTTACCTCAAAAATGCACCACTAAGCAACTGAGTATATCAAGCACTGATGAGCTGGCCCTGATGTTTCTAAACAAAAATCATAAGAAACTGAGATTCATCCGATTCTCATGAGAAGGATGCTTTCATACATATTTAAGGATGTCAATGAGGCAGTTTGAGCTGTTGTTGGAAGACTTGTAACAACTTCTGAGGATGCAGAGATCCAGTTGACCCAGAGCAGCAACTAGCAGTGTGTCTGAGGTAAACCAGTATTATCTTACCAATTCCAGATCACTCGCATTTTAACCTACAAGCTCACTGGTTGCCAGATGCAGTGGCCTGATTGGTCAGATCTGTTTATCTGGAACTGAAAAACTAAATTTGATTCATAAATTCATCCAGCGATAATATGTTTGGTATGCATTAAAAACAGGTGAGTCCAAAAAATATTTTGAAAGGACAAAGAAACACAGCCCTTCAGCTCTTGATCTGTGACCTCAGTGA
Source organism: Diplotaxodon limnothrissa (assembly GCF_057381915.1). NCBI lineage: Eukaryota > Metazoa > Chordata > Actinopteri > Cichliformes > Cichlidae > Diplotaxodon > Diplotaxodon limnothrissa. Next base: position 19,013,225 of record NC_140596.1, read on the forward strand.
ACACTTTCCCAAAGGCTGTGTGGTTTCAGTCACTAGTTTCAAGTCTCATTAACATAACATTAAAAAAATGACAGACTGACACACACAAACACACACCTGCAGATGGCATCGATGTCCTGTGTGCTCTGCTCTTTTTGTGTGTCCACTAAACTGTCCCCGAGTGTGAGTAAACACTGAGCAAAGCGCTTGTAGATGGAACCACATGAAACAGGGATTGCAGCGCTGAGACACACGGGGACCAAGCCTGGTGGAGAGGGAAAGACAAGACACAAGCATATTTGAACACTACAAAAAGATCATTTTATCTAAAGAAGGTCGATGCTCTTTCTCACAATTGAGCACTAAAGACATATAAAACACTCCTTTTTTCAGTGCAGAAGAAATGAATGCATACATGAGGAGACTGTAAATACAGTGTTACTAAACTAAAAGGTTATGATGGGAGAAAAATAAAACCACTAGATTGTTGAGGATTTGAATACAATGTTTGTATGTTCATAGTTGTGATCCATCAGGTTCTTAGATGGATCAAACAGATACAGAAATATGTTGTATTCCATTCATCTGGAGGGATTATACACCCTCAGAGACAAATTCCATGTAGCACTATAAAGCCATGTATAAGCTGTATGGTTGCATCGGTCAGTCCACATATAACATGTCATATAAAACATGTCCTTATGTAGTTTGAGTTTTCACTGAAACCTTCCTGAAAAGCTGAGACACAAGGTCTGACTGGAGCACTGATTTGGGAGTAAATCTGTACTGCAAGATCGCTTTCAGTTTGTCGTTGGCCTCGAACACATTCGTTTGCCAGCAGACCTGATGAGCTGTTCCAGGGTCACCCCTAAAACCATAAACATCAATCTGATGCTAAACCAGCCTTCATTTTTCTGGCTCCAGGCTTTACACAGAAATTTGGATGCTCTCTTTCTAATGTACTGGATGTGACTGAGTGCAGTTTGTCTAATTTCTGCCTTTGTGGTTCAGAACTACTGTTGGCTCTGGACAAGCTGCTTACACGGGGTGTAAAGAACACTGATCTTATTTTATATATCACTGAATATTGAAGCATTGATATTTGAATTAAAGAACAGAGCTTAAACAGCAATCCTAAAGGAGATCTGGCTGTCTGTATACATTTGACCAGAGGATATAAAACAAAAGTTAAATATGCATTGCAAAAACAAACCGCTTGTCTGAAAAATTAGCTCAGAAATTGGTGACATCTAGGACATTTTTGCCTTTTCTCCACACGCCACTTGGAACTTTTGTGATTCAATCAGTCTAAGACGACCTTGTTTCTGCCTAATGCCAGTGCACGTTATTAGCTGCATCATTAAACCCCTGATGTTTTGCTTTTGCTTCTCTGTGTTCTTTCTTTGCAGATGTTTTTTAATAGCTGTCTCTGCAGAAATGTAATGAATTCCTGTTGCGAAATTTCCATGTTACTTGGTAGATTTTTCCACAAATGAGCTTCATTCATAAAATGCGGTTGCACGCTTCACCACCACTGCAAGTCACAGCTAATTGCATTATGGTTCCCGGTTGTTGGAAAGTGTTCTCATGAGCACAATGTCTCCAGGGATTTTCTTCGTGTTTTCCACAAATGTTCAGTTGAACTCGAGGATGAACTGATTACGTTTCTGCACTCAAAGGTCAAAGACATTGTGACCTCAATAAATATGTTGCTTTGTGATAACTCAGTAGCTCCAATTAAGACAGAATTTCACACAAATGACAAATGGAGATAAAATGATGATGTTGTGACTTTTATATGCAAAAGGATAAAGGTCGTGTTCACTGCAATGCCTTAATTTAGTGCAGAAACATCCTTCTGGCAATTATTCAAGGGCATTATGTAGCTATGTTAAAAAGTCAACCCCAAAAACCTTTATATTGTTAGGACAGCCAAGGTGGAAGCAGAATTTGCATTATTTACTATTAATAAAAACCTTATATAAAGATAATAACATAAAATATAAAATAATATATAATAAATATATTTAATATAACTTATACAATAATAAATATTACCACAAGCATCTTACAGGGTGCCTGAGCTTCTTCTGAAACTGATTATTTTCTTCTGCATCAACTTATTTACCCTTTTTTAAAAATTTGCGAGAAATCCAGCCACAGATACTCTGAACAAAAATAAAAGTAGCAGAAAAATTGAGCACAAAATGAAAAAGTGGTTAATCAGTTAATCATTTCAGCTGTACCTTTATGAACTTCTGAGTAGTTTGATTTGTGATTAAAAAAAAAAACATATTTTGTGTGTTCTCTATGTTATATATGCTCAAATCTACATAATTCAAATACTGAATAACATTAATACTAATATAATAAATGTAGCAAAGTAAAAAACTTCTGACTTTTTAAAGTCTGCTCTGAAGACTATTTATTTAACCCTGACTCGAAACTCTGCACATGGTTTCCTGTGTACCCAGACTTAGTGTATGTGTACAAATGGCAAATAAAAAAAATGAATCTAATCTTTATCTCTAAGATAAATGGTTTTGTTTCCCTGGGAGAAAGATTCTGTAACCGAAGAGTGTAATTGATATCCTGCATTGCACTGGGTATCTATTTTATTCTATTTTATTGTTTCCTTTTTTTTAAATCAATGTGTGCTTGGAAAAAAGATTTTAATCTGAAAGATATTACAGTAAAGTAAAGGTTAGATCAAATTTAATATGTGTTGTAGCAGAAATATAACGTGGTATGAAAAGAAGGCTCCAATTTGTCCTCAGCTAAATCTACTTAGTTTCATTCCATTGGTGTTCACACTCAAATACACAATGTTGTACACCTTTCTGCATGCACACACACAAACACACAAACAGCCTGGGGAGCATTTCATTAAGGTAAGCGCATTTGTAAAACCTTTCTCATTAATATCAGAACAAGCTGAAGGGAACATCCCTTATAAGCCATCTGAACTTCTCTGGACCTTTTCTGACAAACCTGAAAGTGCAAAGAAATTGTATATCCGTATACAGACGCAGGACAAAATTGGGGCAGTGAAGAGCACACTCAACACTTACAAAGTTTTCCTACAAGACTGGATTGCACACAAACACGTACAACACGGTCACACTACAACTGGAGAGTATGGCAAGTTCCTTACTGAGGCAGAGGGCGATGGGCAGCAGCACCGTCGAGCTACCTGGATGGGACTTCATTGTTTGGCTCAGAAGTCCCGTGGAGCCAAGTACCACCCCCGAGCAAGAGGCTCTGATGTGAAGCTCCCACTTGACGTAAATCCAAAAAGTGCAAAATTCCTGGCCTAAAATGTGATTTTTCCGACCGTCCGTGGGGAATTTATCAGATGGCAAAAGTACAGCAATGCACGGAGGCACAACCCAGCTGGATTAACAGTGAAAGGGACCAATGCATCACAGAGAGTAAGAGGATGTTGTGCTTGTGTGTATGTGTGTGTGTGCACTGGGAAGGCTTGGAGCAACAGACCAATGAGAGCATCACATCATAGCACAGTGGATTAGAGTGTTCTCATTTCCGGTTTTCAGTATTTGGAACATTTGTTTGAAACCCAGATATATGATCTTATAATGATTTTGCTGTTCACACTTGTGAGACACCTACCTGTTGCAAAAATCTGTTTTAACCATTGAACAGAGACTTTGTAAGTGAACAGTCAAACAAACCATTATTAAAGGTGTCAGGAGGCAGGAGGATTTTTTTGTGCACAGATGGATGACATCCCAGTGAGGATAACACAATCAGGCTCACCTGGGAGTCCAATGTGGTTCCACAGCGCCTTCTGGGAATAGCCTCAGCCCACGAGAGAATTCATCCGCTTTTTAGGTTATGACAATAAGAGACAAAGACAGAACTGTTAAACTGTTGAAAATGGGTGCTTGTGATCTTTACTCCTTGACTTCCTTGTGATTCCATCTTACATCCCCCTCCTCACCCTCCCAGATGGCTCACACTCTGTGCATTAGTATAAGTCCTGGTTGACATCTGCATACCGACACAGGAGGAATAGGAACCCATTGTTAATCTGCGGCTTAGAACAACCATCGACTGCAGAGTAATCTGTCTGTGTCCCAAGCTGCTGCCCTGAATCGATACATCACTGGAGCTACTTTGGCAAAAAGTCTTCCTGGAAACATCTGCATTAGCTCATCAAATTCATCACTTTGCAATGTCATATTGCAGATGTGTAACATTTACGGTGCCATGAAAAAGATGTCATTCACATCTATCAGTTGGGAAAGGTTTCAAAGACATTTCTGAGGCTTTAGGACTCCAGAGCTATTATCTACAAATGGAGAAAACTTCAAACTGTGGTAAACCTTCCCAGGAGGGGCCACTGTCACCAAAGAAGCGCTTCAATAACTCTTCCAAAAAGTCTCGAAAGAACCCACATTTGCCCAAAAACATCTTTGTGATCCCCAAGATTTTTGGGAAAACATTCTTTGCACTGACGAGACAAAGGTTTGCCTTTTTGGAAGGTTTGAGTTACTGTTACATGTGGCATAAAACTAACACAGCATTTCTTAAAAAGAAAATCGTACCAAGTCAAACATGGTGGTGGTCAAGAGTTAGTCTGGGCCTGCTTTGCTGCTTCAGGACCTGGGCGAAAAAAGAAGAATGTCTGGCCATCAGTTCATGTTCTAAAACTTGAGCGTGCTGTATATAATCAGGTTATATCTGAAACATGCAAGTGTGACAAAAATGAAATAAATAAAGAAATCATGAAGAGGGCAAATACTTTTTCACTGCACTGTAAACTGGGTGAACTTATCTAGATTTTTTTGCTATTCTAAAAAAGGAAATTCCATTGTTTATATATTTCAGCTATATAAAGGGGGCAATTGTGGCTCAAGAGTTGGGAGTTCGCCTTGTAATCGGAAGGTTGCCGGTTCGAGCCCCGGCTTGGACAGTCTCGGTTGTAGTGTCCTTGGGTAAGACACTTCACCCATTGCCTACTGGTGGTGGTCAGAGGGCCTGGTGGCTCTAACAGGGACCGCAGATTTAAAAGTAAACATTGCCATTTTATGTAAGACGCAAAACTAGCAACTGAAACCGTGAAGTTAGGAAAGAGGCTCACAGATTAAAGGATCTGAAGGACTGTTTTACCCCTAAAATTGTATTCAGTCTTTTTTTTTTTTTTTTTTTTGTAAGCACAGGAGTCGCCCTCTGTTGGCCAAAGACTGCATGCTTTGAAGAACTTTGGCTTCATTTTTGAGATTTGGAAGTGATGTCCATGTTTTACATGCTTTGTGATTGTCCAAATCAAGGACTTTATATCAGGGGCGGAGCGTGGGGGTGGCTTACTGGGCTTAAGCCCGGGGTCTTTTGGAGTGTAATTTTTTCATAGTTAGATGCCTGGCTGACAACTGTATAAAACAAAAAGTAAACAAAATATTCGAAGCACGTAGTGCACACTGTGGGAATTTACGACTGTGCGTGAATCCCCCCTGATATTGGTATGATCCGAGCTCAGGCACTAAGCGACTGAGCGAGGGGGCGGGGCAGCTGCTGCCTGTGAGTGCGCTGTTGGAGAAACGGAGCCAGCCATACTAAGGAGAGCTTAAGTTTGACCAGGTACCAAAGCAAATCATTCGTACCTTACAAATAATGTAAATATGACGGTGCATCACGAAAGATTGATATCAAACTGATCACTTGACCAATATTACGTTACTTGCTCTTCAAGTGAATCAACAAATGGCGAAATGAAAAGCGAACAAATGCTATTTTTTTTAGAGAGTCTTAGCTTACCTGTGTTTATTTCATATTTTCAGTTCTTACCCTCCCCGACTAAATCAGTTTCAGTTATGTACTGAAATATAAGAATGGACATTAGAGGCTTCTTTCAAAGAAAAAACTCAGGTAAATGTTATTTTATATATTATGCTTTGTATGTTGTTCAGTATATTTCTATGCAAACCAAGAGGGATTTCAGTACACAGCAAGATATTCACATTTGTAACCAGATATTTACATAAAACATAAACATAAAACATTTTTACTGTACAACATCAATTTAGAGTAAACTTTTGTTTTAGATAAATATTGAAATATATTTTGAATTAGTTAAATGTCAGAATAAAGAGAGACAGAGCTGTCTATTTATTATCACTTTAATCAAATTTAGGAGCACATATACACTAAGTTTATTGTTAATTTATAAGAAAACTCCAGAGGATTCCATTCTGAGCTGAAGAAGCTTCTGATAGGTTAGTAGAGTCCATGTGAGTAAATTGGTGGCACAGCTGTGGATGCATATAAGGCAAAACACAGAGCCTGTTTCTTTGAAATGGGAAAATCAAGAGATATCAACCAAAACACCAGGAAAAGAACTGTGGAGCTCCATAAGTGTGGCTCAAGTTTGAATACAATTTGGTGCCATTGTAACAGAGTCATAAATAACATTGTTATAATTACACAAAATGTGTTCTAAACCCCCAAACTTCTCCTTTTATACCTGACTTTTAGGACCTCCAAGCCTGTAGTTGTGTTCATTATCAGTTAGAGCCCCTCCTCATTCTTTTCTTCTTCTTTGGTGCAATACTATAAATACAGTGTACCCCTTTTGCCTCTCCCCTTTTTCTACAATTCCCCTGTGGGAGAGGTGGGTGTCATTTCTTTCCAGCACCTTAAAGCACACATAATTCATATTTAACCACCCTGATGTTTATGATTGCGATTTTAGTTCAGTTATTGTCATTATTGAGCCTGTTTTTGTAAGATGTTATAAGTGTGTAGTATGTGTGTGTCATAAATGTGTTTTAGGCGCCATAAATGATAGCATGAATATGTATTCCTTGCTAGCTTGGGAGCTGTGGTGGGTTGAGCTAATCCTCTTCCCCACTGTCTGTATTTGGTCGTAGGAGCTGGAGTGGGCAAATTATTTACTTGGAGGTCTTTCTTTCTTTTACCTTTTTTATCAGGTATGTCAGATTTCATGTTGCTTTTGTTTTATCTTATGTCAAATATGTTACGTGTAAATGCATATTTTATGTTTAATGTAAAAATAAATGCCAGCCCCTTTTTCTACAATTCCCCTGTGGGAGAGGAGCTGGAGTGGGCAAATTATTTACTTGGAGGTCTTTCTTTCTTTTACCTTTTTTATCAGACACAACGCAGAATCACACCGGTTACACTTGGTGCCGCTGACCCGTCACATCGCCAATCCGCGATCCACCCCTCCTCCTTCTGCTGCCGCTGTTTTCCCGCCTCCTCTCTGCAGCTGTGTGCCAGAATCCTGTGCCCTGCGCTTTGACTCACAGGTTTTTATATCGCATGTGTGATCGATGCCCCGTAATTTGGCTTGCAGGCATCTCTGTCACGTGTGAACTTAAAGGGCAAATACGTAGGTGATCATTTCTGTCACTGTTTCATATTGTTGCCTCAAATTATACAGGCACGGATTGTAATTTTTTTTTCTCTATTGATATTGGCTTTTACAGCCTGTTTTAATTGAGAGGAGAAAACAACATTTTATTTTCTATGGTGTTTTGATTCTTTGATGTTTTTTTTTCTTCTCCCCACATTTCATTGTTTTGTGAAGTTTTGCATAATTGTGTGTGGGGGTTAGGCTCGTTTTTTTTGCTGTTGAACAGTGATATCTCACTTGGGCCAACATGTTCGGTGAGGAAACTGTGGATAGCGCTTTGCCTGATCTGTTCTCTGCGGGGAGTAATATGACCTTTGGTTTGGGGAGGGGTCATCAGATTGCTCCAAAGTTTTTTGGGAGGGGTAGGCCAGTAGTCCCGGGTATTGGTGCCCACACTGTAGACCAGCCAGTGATGCACTCACCATTAATGCCAGCAGCTAGCTCCACACCAGCTGCTTGCGAACGCCAAGCACACACCCAGGCTGTCACTAGTGACATGTTGAGCAGCTTGATCACTGACTTAGCAAAGCAAATTGGGGAAAATATCACATCCTCTCTTAACTCTATGCACCAGCCAGCCCCCACCCAGCCACAGTCTCCCCAGAATGTGCCCTCGAGCTGCAATGACCAGTCCCAGCTGAAGGTTGTTGTTCAGTCAGACACCAAAGCTCCACCATACTTCAAGGGTGACAACACAGATCTATTTCCCATCGGTGAATGGGAGGACATGATGAGATGTTATCTGCACAGAATCAGCTGTGACACAGATGAAGAAATGTTTGCCATATTAATGTCTAGACTAACTGGCAAAGCCAGAGATGTGGTCAAGGTGTCACTTCGTTGCCGCCCTGAGTTGAATCGGAATGATCCTATTACTGCTGTGTTTGACATACTGAGGTCTAACTTCAGCGACTTGACATATTCCAGCCTGCCCATGAAAGATTTCTACAGTACTGTGCCACGTCCAGGTGAGAACGCCATGGATTACTGGATCCGGTTGAACAAGTCTATTGATGCTGCTGATGAGTGTCTCCGCAGGCGCGGCAAGATGGTAGAGGACCCCAGTAGTGAGGTTGTTTCGATGTTCATTAATCACTGTCCTGACCACAGTCTTACGTTGTCTTTTCAACTGAAGGCCCCTGAGGAGTGGACTGCAGCTGAGGTTCAGAGCCGTCTGGACAACTATGTGAGGAAAATGAGACAGTCTAGTGTTTTGTCTCATAATACAGCAAGTCTGTCCATCCCGCATCAGAGCCTTGTCGCTGTTAACAGCCAGCCCCACTCCAGCGGTGCTCAAGCAGTCCCAGTAACACATGAGCCAGCCTCGTATCCTATGCCCTCTGTTCCCTCTGCAGCCACATGTCAGCCTCTCTCTTCTGATGGCATGGTAAGTGTGCAGCAGCCCTCTGCTTGTCCTCCTTTGACTCTACATGTCATGCCCCCATCTTTGCCAGTTTCTGGCCCTCCTCCAGCTGAGCCAGGTGTTCAACAGATGGTAGCACTGTTTGACAAGGTTCTGTCCATGTGCACTGCATCACTAGCCACTGGTCCTAGGTGCCCACAACCCACAGGTCATTCCCATGGGCACCACAATGCTCATCGTGCTTCGTGCAGAGTGTGTGGCTCACATGAACACACAACCCATGTGCATTGTAGGCTGTACAAGCTATGCCACAGCTGCTTTGACCCTGGACACATGAGGCGTGAATGCCCACAGTTGCACCAGAAACCAAGCGTTTCAGTCCCTCCTCCCACCGATGCTGCTTTAAACTAGCCAGCCCATGTAACGAGAGGGGTAGCATGGGCAGTGTTGATGAAACCCTCAGAAATGCAACAGACCCAGAAGCCATATATGTTAACTGCTGTAGTAGCCTCTCTGATGAGAAGACTGTTATTATGGGTTCACAAAGAGTTGGCAGGGCTAGTGAGTTGTTTTACACTCCAGTGTCGGTCAGTGGCCGGTGTTCCCTGACAAGCATGCTTGATTCAGGAAGTATGTCATGCACACTAAGTGAAGAGGCTGATAGCAAGCTAAGAGCCGCTGGTGTTGCTCTGATTCCGCAGCATATCCCTGAAAATGTGGTGCTGGTTGGTTGCGGTGGCCTTCTCACACAACCGAAATGCATCTATGATTTGGACATTGAAGTATATGGGACTAGGTTTCTTGTACCAACATTTGTGGTTCCTGGGCAAAAAGATGAGCTCATCGTGGGGAGCAATGTGATCCGGCCCATCATTCAGAAGATGAAGGCTGATACAAAGTACTGGGAGCTTATTAACTCCAATTACACTGGCACTGATTGTGAAGACTTCCTGCAGTTGCTGAGCTGTATCTCACGGTGGTCTGCTCCTGTGTTGCCAGATAAAGTAGGTACAGTCAGGTTGCGGAAGAGTGTCACTCTCCTGCCACAAAAAGAATATGTAGTTTGGGGAAAGCTGCCACCTTCTGCCCTCGTGTCTCCAGGAAGTACTGTCGTTGTGGAACCCACGTCAGCCCGTTCCACTCCAAAGAACATAATGGTGGGGCGCATTATAACACCCATGTGGGGAGATCGTTGGGTCCCTATGAAAGTCCTTAACCCAACAGAGAGCCCTGTGACACTTCGTCGCAATGCTAAGATTGCGGATGTCTTTCCTTGTATTGCTGTGGAGGACCTGCCCATCACTCAAGGTCTCTGCGAGACTCTGACTGACCAGCATACCAGTTTTCCCCCCTCATCAGACTCTGTGCCTGACTCTGCACAGCTACTCAAAGATGCTGGGTTGGCTGACATTGATATTGAGGGCTGTGAAGTGTCAGATGGGTGGAAGAGGAAATTGGTGGAGCTTGTGTTGACTTACCAAGATGTGTTCTCTAGAGACAAACTGGACTGTGGTGAGGTGAAAGACTTCGTCCATCGTATCCACCTCACTGACGACCGCCCTTTCAGGCTTCCCTATCGCAGAGTACCCCCGGCTCACTATCACAAGTTGCGAGAGGTGCTGTCAGACATGGAGATGAAAGGCATCATCAGTAAGTCCACCAGCGAATACGCCTCGCCACTGGTAATGGTTTGGAAGAAGTCAGGTGACTTGAGGATATGCACTGACTTCCGCTGGCTCAATGCCAAAACCATTAAGGATGCTCACCCACTGCCCCATCAGGCTGACTGTCTTGCTGCCCTTGGTGGGAATGCTTTCTTCAGCACCATGGACCTCACATCTGGGTTCTACAACGTTCCCCTCCATGAGTCTGACAGACGGTACACTGCTTTCACTACACCTCTTGGCCTGTATGAGTACAACAGACTTCCCCAGGGTCTATGCAACAGCCCAGCATCTTTCATGCGGATGATGCTCAGCATCTTTGGTGATTTGAACTTTTCCAGCCTCCTGTGTTATCTTGATGACCTGCTGGTGTTTGCGCCTTCAGAAGAGGAGGCCCTAAGACGTCTTGAGATTGTTTTCTCTCGCCTGAGGACCAGCAATCTGAAGCTGGCGCAGAAAAAATGTCACTTTCTCAGACGCTCTGTGAGGTTTTTGGGTCATGTCGTGGATGCTGGTGGTGTCTCGGTTGATCAGGATAAAGTGAGGGTTATCGCCAATTTTCAGAAGACTGACCTTATGGATGGTGACGGTTGCACCCCTTCTCAGAGGAAAGTGAGATCCTTCCTTGGCATGGTGATGTTTTACCAGCATTTTATTCCAGGGTGCTCTCGTATTGCGAAGCCACTCTTTGCTCTAACTGCCGGTCAGAAGAGGACTAAAGGCTGCCATGGGAGTCGGAAACCTGGAACTTTTCGCAAGCTCACCCCTCAAGATTGGACTCCTGCTTGTGAGAAAGCATTTGAGGGACTCAAAGGTGCACTTCTCAGCTGTGCGGTGCTGGCACATCCTGATTTTGAGAGGCCATTCATCCTTTCAACTGACGCTTCCATGGATGGGCTGGGTGCTGTCTTATCCCAGGTGCCAGCTGGTGAGGAGAGAGCAAGACCTATAGCCTTTGCTAGTAAGTCTCTCAGCCGCAGTCAGGCCAAATACCCAGCACACCGGCTCGAATTTTTGGCTCTGAAGTGGGCTGTGTGCGATAAGTTCAGCCACTGGCTCAAGGGTCATCGGTTCACTGTCTGGACTGATAACAATCCTCTCACATACATTCTGACTAAGCCAAAGCTGGATGCCTGTGAACAGCGTTGGGTCTCTAAGCTTGCACCATACTGCTTTGAGATCAAATATGTTCCTGGAAAGCTGAACATTGTGGCAGACACCCTGAGCAGGGAACCGTTTGTGAGGCCGTTGGCCCAGCGGCTCCTGTCGGAGCCCTACTTTGAGCTGCTAGAGCAAGTCAGTGGTGTGAAAGATGCCAGTGTCCAAGATGCCTTCCGTTTGACCTGTCAACCTCAATCGATACGCAGTGCTCCACCCTCTGCTGTGCTTGATGTGTCTCTGTCAACTGATGACGTGTCTTCTCTCATGTCTTCGCTCTGTGAGTGGGAGTCTGCTTCTCGCCAGCGTGCAACATCCCTCGCTGGTCACCTAACCTCCATCAGTCCACCTGACTGTGATGTTACTCATGCGCTGTCCCGTGCTGATCTCCTGTCTCATCAAACAGGGGATCCTGTGATCTCCAGAGTAGCCCGCTATGTTGAGCGTAAGCGCAGACCCTCCAGACGTGAGCGCTGTCATGAGAACCAACATACGTTGCGGCTCCTGAAACAATGGGATAAGCTCACATTCCTCAATGGTGTCCTCTACAGAGTCGTGAGGGACCCACTGACCAAACACAAGAGATTCCAGTTTGTGGTACCTGACTCCCTAAAACAAGTGGTGCTGTCTGGCATACACGACAATGCTGGTCATCAAGGTCAACCTCGCACACTCTCCTTGGCTCGTCAGCGTTTTTTCTGGTATGATATGGAGAAGGATGTGCGCGGTCATGTGAGAAATTGCCGCAGGTGTGTTCTCAGCAAGACCCCAGAGCCAGCAGCTAGGGCCCCGTTGGAAAGCATTAAGACCTGTGCTCCACTGGAACTTGTGTGCATTGACTTCTGGTCAGCTGAGGACAGCAACAACAAGTCTGTGGATGTCCTTGTGATTACTGACCACTTCACAAAATTAGCACATGCATTCCAATGCCAGGATCAGACAGCTAAGAGAGTCGCTAAAAAGCTCTGGGATGGATTCTTCTGTGTGTATGGCTTCCCTCAGCGCATTCACTCTGACCAGGGAGCTAGTTTTGAGAGTGAGCTGCTTGCAGAGCTTCTGGTTTTGGGTGGCGTTGCCAAATCCCACACTTCACCATACCACCCCATGGGTAATGGTACCACAGAGAGATTTAATCGCACCCTTGGAAACATGTTACGGTCCCTCCCCCCCAGATGTAAGCAGAAATGGCCGCAGATGATACAGTCCATGACGTTTGTGTATAACTGTACGGCACACGAGACCACCGGCTTTGCGCCATTCTACCTGATGTTTGGGAGGGTGCCAAGGTTGCCAGTTGACCTCATGTTTCGGGATGTCCTTCATGATGACACCATTTGTGACTATGATACCTATGTCAAGTCACTGATGGATGACCTGCGCTCTGCCATGCTCCGAGCCCAGGAACACAGCACAATGGAGCAGAGACACCAGTCTGACCAGTACAACAGAAAAGTGAAGGGTCTGCCTCTTTCACTAGGGGACCAGGTGTTGTTGGCAAACAAGGGAGTCAGAGGAAAAAGGAAGCTCTCTGACAAATGGGAACCTGTTGTGTACACGGTAGTTGACTTGGATCCTGCTCTTCACATCTGCCGTATCAGAGACAAAGAAGGTCATGAGCGTGTGGTGCATCGCAACCTGCTCCTTCAAGTTAACTTTTTGCCCTTGGACACAACACTGAATGACGATGCTGCACATCCTGCTGTGAGCGTTGTCAGTGGCCCCGCTGAGTCTGACCTGGATGGGTCTGTGACATCTTTTGGGGGCACAGGAGCTGTACCTCCTGCCACCTGGACTGTGGATTCCGTCTCCAGCATTGGCGAGTGTGATGACCGCACACTATCATGGATCCATCAGCAATCTGCCGCTGACCCGGTCGAAGATGGCGTTCATGGGACCCCTCCCATAATGGGTGTTTCTGATCTTGGTGGGCTGGCTGGTGATGGAGCCTCCCCAGGCTCCCCTGCTGCTTTCCCGTCCCACACTTTTCATTCTCTTGAACCCAAAAATGTGGACGTGGATCAAGGACTTACCACACGTTTTGGTAGAATCATTAAACCAGTTCGTCGCTTGATTGAATCAATGGCTCAACTTGAAACACTCCTTGGTGTTGAACCTGTTCAAGCAGCGGTTATTGATGTGTGAATTTGCTTATTTCTGTATGTTTTTCATTGCTATTGTTTTTGGAAAAGAATAATACAGGCACAGAGTTCATTGTATTTTGTCAGTCTGTGCAGTCTGATAGTGACGCCCATAGATATTATGGCCTGTTTTGTGTGGTGTAAATGGCACCTCATTTTGTCTATAGAAAGTCCTGGGATCTTGCTAGGCGCCGAGCAGGTCTCAGGTCTCTTATCCTCCTTGGAGGAAGCTATGTTGCTGATCTAATTCATTGTATATGCGATGTGAATTTGTTTGAGGCCACTGTATCTGTTATTGTGGGTTTATATTTTTTTTTGGTGTACCCTTTAGGATTTTGTGTAATTCTTGGGGGGTGAATGTAACAGAGTCATAAATAACATTGTTATAATTACACAAAATGTGTTCTAAACCCCCAAACTTCTCCTTTTATACCTGACTTTTAGGACCTCCAAGCCTGTAGTTGTGTTCATTATCAGTTAGAGCCCCTCCTCATTCTTTTCTTCTTCTTTGGTGCAATACTATAAATACAGTGTACCCCTTTTGCCTCTCCCCTTTTTCTACAATTCCCCTGTGGGAGAGGTGGGTGTCATTTCTTTCCAGCACCTTAAAGCACACATAATTCATATTTAACCACCCTGATGTTTATGATTGCGATTTTAGTTCAGTTATTGTCATTATTGAGCCTGTTTTTGTAAGATGTTATAAGTGTGTAGTATGTGTGTGTCATAAATGTGTTTTAGGCGCCATAAATGATAGCATGAATATGTATTCCTTGCTAGCTTGGGAGCTGTGGTGGGTTGAGCTAATCCTCTTCCCCACTGTCTGTATTTGGTCGTAGGAGCTGGAGTGGGCAAATTATTTACTTGGAGGTCTTTCTTTCTTTTACCTTTTTTATCAGGTATGTCAGATTTCATGTTGCTTTTGTTTTATCTTATGTCAAATATGTTACGTGTAAATGCATATTTTATGTTTAATGTAAAAATAAATGCCAGCCCCTTTTTCTACAATTCCCCTGTGGGAGAGGAGCTGGAGTGGGCAAATTATTTACTTGGAGGTCTTTCTTTCTTTTACCTTTTTTATCAGACACAACGCAGAATCACACCGGTTACACCATTTGCAATTAAGAAATACAGATAGTTTCTCTCTTTACTCTTAAAGTTAACAGATATGTTTTTTATATTTATCAATCTAAAAAAAAATAAACATTTAGTCTGATTTGATGTTACAATTAAAAAAGTGTTTGTGTTTTGATCTGAAGAGTGTGTAAATATCTGGTTTCAACTGTATATTTGATGATTGTCAGCACAAAGAGAGAGGAACAGAGAGGAGAATGAGGACAGAACAAAGATGGAACAAGAGCAGGTGAGACAGACATGTTAGTCAAATGGTCGTTTACCAAAAATATCACCGTATCATAGGTCGTCATGTATCTCGTACCTAGTGTTTCTTTTTAGGTTTGTTATTTTTCAAATTCTATATTTACTAAGTTATGCAGGCTTGTTTATACAACAAGGCTAAATAATTATATAAACTTTTCTCAATCTAAATAGTGTACTTTGGTAGAATTAAAAAATAAGTGTAGTGCAGGTCTATGATGATCTTTAGTGCTACTATCATCTAGTTCTGATTCTGGTTCTGTCTTGGTTAAATCCCAAGTAGTCCTGATTTTGAACTGTTGTAGACCTGTTTTAATTCTGGATCAGTTCTGGGTCTGGTTGAATTGGGGTTTAGTCCTCGTGTCTTGATACTAACAGCTGGAAACGTGTCATACAGCTTTGTTTGACAGAAATGAAGGAGAAAATCTTTTGTTCATTTGTTTGTTTGTTTCTACATGAGCTTTGATCATTCTCTGTAAGATTAAGCTCAGCTATTGAACGGCGTATATTTTAAAGTAAAGGCTTTAAAACCAAGTTAGTAGTACAAACGTCACTAATGTCACATAACTTTCCCGACATGTGGCCAACAGTAATGTTTTAATGTTCTTCGTTATTAAACATTTGCACATAAATAGGTGACATTATATTCAGTACTTAAAGTTTACTCTTTGGCCGCCCCTCATCCGCCGTTTTTTTTCGGCAAAATTATCCACACCCACCGCCGCGCTATGCATTCTGGGATATGTTGGGCCACGAAGTCTACACTGCCACAGCCTTAAAATTCAGGGAAAAGAAGGACGCATTTCAGGACCGCATTTCGAGCAGCCTTTGAATTGGGACAGCCTTCGGCGCGCCGCTGTGACGTAATCGGCCTTGAAATGCGTACTTTAAGCTGCAGACCCTGAATTGGGATACAGCCAGTGTCGGGGGTTTCCCTGTGCTCAGGGTCCTAATATGCCACACCCCTGAACGGCTGCAGTTTATCCTGAGGCTATATTTAAATGTTTGGACCTTATGTTTAAATTAAAACCAATCCACACTGAAAACAACTTTTGTTGTGAGATTCTCCTCAAAGAGGACTCCTGCTGACAACTTTTGTGAAGTGCTGCGCTGACCGTTTTCCTCCTCCTCTTCTTTCACTTAGCTCAGAGCCGTGATCCATGCACGGTTACTTTGCTGTTGCGAAACTGTCCTGTTTGTCTCACGCAGGACACCCAGCTTGTTGTGTGATGATCCCACCAGCGTTTTCCTGGACAGCTCTGCAGAGAGCTGCGATTTGCTTTGTCATGAGCAGTTGAGACGATGGTCGCAGAAGATTCCAGATATAATATTCCTTATTCGATTTGTTTTAAAAGGACAATGTAGTTTTTTCTTATTCTTTTAATAATACAGGAAGTCAAAGCTTTAAAGTGTCACAAAGTATTTAAACACAATCTGATGAATAGAAGCTCAATATAAAATGTCAAAAGAATTATTAAAATAATTAAATATTATTCAGTAATTATTATTATCAAAAAGTATGTTCCTAAAGGAAACTGAAAGCCTAATTAATAGTGTAGAAAAAGTTTCAAGCATTTCAATTTACAAGTAAAACAATATACACAAGATGTGAATATTGATATACATGTAGCACACTAAGTATTCACACTAAAAACAAAATATGCAGTAGCAGCATTAGTAGGATATGACAGAGTTTTTAAATGGCAATCCTGCAGACTGTCAGCTGTCCAAGGATGACCCCGCCTGATCTAGACTCACACACTGAAAGATACAGGTGGATTATTATATAGCTATAGGGAATTGCAAAATGATGTCATGCAACTTTCTTTTCTATAAATCTAACATTGCTTCCTTAATTTTTTTTAGATCATGACCAGCAAAACTATAAACTTTGACCTGGATTACTTATAATAAAGGCACCCTTTCTGACACACTTCAAAGATTTTCCATGTTTATATACAGAAAGTCTTATTTCAGTGGATTTCAGAATCACATGTTGCTTTCATTGTTGTACCTAAACAATGAAACCTGCCTTGAAAAGATGTCATTTGGCCTGATTGCAGTGGTAAACGGCAACAGCCATCAAGAAGGAAGATAGAGTTGTGTAAGTTTGATTGACAGCATTGGATTAAGGCCTTACGCAACACTGTAGGGAGTAGAAAAGATAAATCCAGATGAGATTAGGATCTGGATCCTCGCTCTTTCCAATGCTCTCTCTCCATCCATTCATCCATCGCTCCCCCTTTCTCTGTTTCACATTAATACATTAGGTGTTCAAAAATTACCCATTCCAGTGTGAGCGGTGGAACTGCATTACATGCCTATGTTCGTGTTAAGATAATTAGCATTTCACTTCCTTAAAATCTGTAACAATTAAGCAAATGAGCATCAGATTGGCCAGCAGACACACATAGATAGATCAAGCAAATTAGGTCATAAAGAGAGGAGCTGAAGCTTCTCTTCTTCAAGCTTTTATCCTAGCGCCATCTAGAGGGTAAAAATCATGCTTCAGACTCCGACTGTAAGGATGATTATTCCTGTCCTGAAACTCTGGACTGGACAAGATGACGAATCAGTTTCTTTGACCTCCAGTCACCTAAAATATGACACTTTGCTGTTTTAAAAATGAAATCACATTTGCATTAAAGCAAGAAGTCAGAACGTGTAATTGAATCCACTATTTTCTAGTAATTATCCTCATTTATTGACAAATTGGGTCTTAATTTAACAATTTAGTAAATCTGAAGCAAAATACGACTAGAGATCATTTTTTGAGGAGTGATTTCTCTTTGGTGAGTTGGTTCTTTAATCCGTTTAGGCTTGTTATTTACACTAGCAAAGAGAGAGAGATATAAAAAATTCATCTTTTGTTCTGACATTATACAACCCAGTTTCAGTGTAAGCCGTAAACAGAAGGCACTCATTACATTTAAGCGAGAAAACATTTCATTTGTTTTCTTTGTGCAATATTATATTAGAAATTTCAGTTTCGTGCATTTCAGCTTCGTGATTTATTTTTTAAATAAAGTCCTATCTCTGTTATTTTGAATGTAATGCCAGCAAAAAACTGTGTAAAACTTTGGGGAAGAGCAACAAAATACTGTGGGGCCAAAAACACTTCTCACTCACTTTAGCTAAGTTGGTAAAAACAGCTTCTCAGACATTTAGAAATAGAATTTAACATACAGTGTAATTAGAAAGATGATTTCACCAGGCCAAAGATGGCCATCACATTCAGGTTTTCAGGTGGTGCTGGATTCAAACAACAGTCAGAGCACGGGTTTATAAACAGAGCCACAAAAGCAAGTTAAAACTCTGACATGAAAAGAAAGGAAAACACACAAAGAAGATCCAAAAACTCTAATATGTTCTTGAGATCCAGCCTGGACAATGACGTAAAATATAAAGCTGTTTTCTGACCCCTCAAAATTTTAACTTCCTGATAGAAGTAATACTATGCATCCTGTGAGTTAAAGAGAGATTTGTAGACCCAAAGTCAGCATCTCTATGATGCAGAGCTATTAATCTGCACAGATTATCTATCCTGTGCATCTGTGAAGGCACCACTAGTGCTAAACAATGATGATGATGATGTAAACTGGCAGACCAGACCTGTCACCCACTCGGGGGAAAATTCAAATCCAATTAAATTTTGGGTGTGAATAATTTTAAGATCACTGCACTTTACGCGACGATCGTAAACTGTAAGGTTTCCAACACGAGTCTTTTATAAGTTTATTTCATACAAATTGTATTATTTTGTCCACAACTCAACACAGCTGAAAAAATTTGTAATATTACTTACAAGAGCCACTGCAAATCTTCATGTCATTTTAAAATAAACCCCTCACCGCAGTCCGGGGATGAGATCACATGAGCCAAACCCCTCCACCCCCCCAATATCAATGAAGGTTTAAAAAGAAAACAACAGAAACACTGTCAGATCCTTTCTCCCCCACCAGAAGTCTCTAAAATGCTGCTATGAGACAAAATGCTTGTTGGCTTGAGAAATAACTTGCCAGTCTTAAACAATGAGCTGCCAGATCAGCTTCAAAAATATGAAATGTTTGTAATAGCCTGTGCTTAAAACACTGATGAACAGGACAAATATGTGGGAACTAAACATCTGTGTGAAGAATAGGGAAGAGGCACGTAAAATGTTTAAATCACACCCAAAAAATGAAAAAGAAGTAGGTGCTGCTTCCCCCAAAACTAGGGAAAAAACGTCCCCAAGAAGCATCCTTTAATAAGAATTAATTTTAAGTGCCCTTTAAAGCTTTGAGGAATTTCTTCAAGTCTTTTTTTCTTCTTCTTAGTTGCAAAAATACCTCTAGCAACAAAAATAATGGAAAT
Organism: Diplotaxodon limnothrissa; assembly: GCF_057381915.1. Taxonomy (NCBI): domain Eukaryota; kingdom Metazoa; phylum Chordata; class Actinopteri; order Cichliformes; family Cichlidae; genus Diplotaxodon; species Diplotaxodon limnothrissa. The sequence continues at coordinate 19,032,653 of NC_140596.1, forward strand.
AATCTTAAGGTACCTTTAAAGGCAACTCTGAAACAGTCGCGGTAGAGTTTTATTTAGTTCACTACAACCCTAAGCAGGCCAAGATTAGTGTTTTGGTAAAAAAAAAAAAAATCCTATAAATACTTCATCTTGGCGCATTTTTGCATGTTATTGTGGGGTGTTATACTTTTTTTTTTTTTGCAACAAGAGCTCCTAAACTCTGTTGGAAAAACAAAACAAAAACAGCCTAAGGACAAAAAACATTTTATGCAGCTAGGCAGTTTTGAGCATGTCCTTCGCCGGTGTCCCCTCAGTCTGTCCCGTCATAAATAAGTCTGAAATGTGAGTCTGTGCAAACTACGAGTCTTGTCTGAATGGATTCATGTGATCTTGGTTTGGCTGCAGACCAGAGGCAGACTGTGCATGTTTCAATTAGATTAGCAGTAAGTTTATTACTATCAGCTACATCAACTAGCCAGCCTACAAAAAAATTTAAACGCAAATAAAAATAAAAATAAGCTCTACTTGAAAATAAATTGTCATCGCTCTCAGTTTCGTAGAAATCGGGGCTGGATCTGCTGTCCATCTGCTCTCCGTCAGTCTGAGTCTGTATATCGGCTCGTCTCCGGGGATGTTCACCCATCCCATCAGATTTTCTTCCGAACGTTAGCAGCCACCGTGTGGCCGTACAGCAACCGGTCCCGTTCCCGCACTTCCTCTTGCAGCTTGGCCTCCGCCACCCGGAGCTGGCGGATGGTCGCCTTCATCTCCTTCATCTTTACCTCCATGAGCGCGATGATGTCCCGCTGCTCGTTCAGCTTCCTCAGTAGCTCGGCCGACGTGGTGCCAGTGGTCAGAGAGTACGAGTGGTCCAGCGGGCTGCTGGTCACGCTGACATACTGCACCGGTGCCGCCGCGGATGAGGTGTCCACCTGTGAGTCGCCAGCCGTTACCTCGGCTGTACCGCCGACCTGCCCCGTGTAAGATGTCCCCTCCGTTTGGACGGGCAGTCGCGCGGTGCCCAAGTACTCCCCGTTTTGGCCAATCTGCACCACGGTGATGCTGTCGTCGCTCGCTTCCCCGCCTGCGTTGGCCTCGGCTCCTTCTGCGGTGCTGCCCAGCACGGAGCTGGTGACAACAATTCCGGAGGTCGCAGCTGCGGCGGGCGCGGGAACCGCCGCGGATACTTTCCTGCCTCTGCCCCGCCGACTCCTGCGCTCATTCACCCCTCGCAGAGGGAAGAGGGACGGCACCCGGATGCTGTAGGTTTTCCTCCCGCCGGCGAAATGCACGCTGCAGACTCGATGCCCCGTAGTCGGCTGGAAGGTGCTGAAGCAGCCGCTGACCCCGGCCCGGGAGATGTTCCTCAGCCACTGCTCTCTGAGAGCGGTGTCCTTAGGAAACGTGTAGAAGCGCAGTTCCCGGTCCCGGTGCGAGTTGTTGTAGCAGCCGGGGACACAGCAGGTGAACCCAGGCATATTTACTTCAGCGCCGAGGCTAAATCTGCGGCCTTCGGGTGAACTTAAGATTATTTTATTTTTGTTTCTTTATTCTATGCTATGTTATCAAGATCGGCGGCCTGCAAGCGGAACTACACGTCCCACAACGCTAACAACTTCCTGTTTATTTTTTAGCAAAAGTGAGGCGCTCTCCTTCGTACGACGACTAAATCCATCCGAGATTAGCCGGCCGCGGAGCACACGAAGCTCTTGCATATGATGAATTCACGGATGCTGTTTTATTTTCAACGGTAAATGTTTTTTCTTGTTCTTAGCTCTGTTATCAGGGTAATCGTCCACCACTGAGAACTAAAAGTCCCACAATTCCTTGCGCTTCCTGTCCATAACCGTTAGTGATATAACGCCTCTGCTGGTCAGTGTGTGTAATGACACCGTTCAAGTAGGCGTGTGTGTAAAGAAAATACTATCAACGTGTTAAAAAACAACAAAATAACTTAATTAATTATTGATCTTTTTAAAACAAACGCTGTATTTTAATGTAAAACAATTATATTTTTATATAGATGCAGACAGACTTCTATTTTCTTCTCAAAGGAAAATAATTTTTAGAATCACAAACTAAGGTGTTTTCAGTTACAGCTGATGATTAACTGATTAAAGCAACCTAAGTCTAATTGGGGGAAAACTTCAAATACAGAATAACAATAGTGTAAAATTTGATTAATACATATGTGCAATCAGAAATAACCATGGAGAATAAAAAACTTTTTAGATGGAGCAATTTTATGAAATTCAAGTCTAATAATTTAATGTCCTGCTTTTTCTTTTGGCTTGCCCTTTTAGGTGTTGCTATAGCAGATCATAGGCCTCTGTCTCACCCTATAACTTTTATCCCCCTTAATCACACAATCAGCCATTGTCATCAGTAAATGTCATATTTTGGGGTGAAATCACCGTTAATAATAGCAACAGTGCATCCCCACCAGTATAAATATCTAATCAACTTACATCTAATAAGCATCCACAGAAGGTGTATTGTATTGTATTGTATCTTTATTTTGAACATGTTAAATTAGTACAACAACAGAAAAAAGAGACAAACAAACAAACACAGCAAAACAAAAGGAAAACAAAAAACAATAATTATAAATAACTCATAACATGTTCAAAAAGGAAGAAGCATAATCTTATTTAATCCCACCCCCTTTCACTATTTAGTAATTAATAGTCTACACTTTTTCTTCCTGTTTCCCTGTCCATCAGAAATTCTTCATTACAATTACATTACATGTTACATGTGTTTTTTATTTATTTATCTATTTTTATATTTTTACATTTATACTTTAAATATATACTTATATAAACATACTTGTGCACCTACACATATATACACATCACTGTTGTGAAAATAGTGGGTGAGAACACCCGATCAGAGCCCTACCTCCTTCCTTTACTTTGCAAAAACCACAATTTTGAACTGAGTCATGCTGGGACATTGCTTCAGTTCTTCACTCTATTCCACAGCCTCCCTCCACACACAGAGATGCAAAAACGTTGTCATGTTATACGGATACAAGGATGTTATAAATTTAATTCCCCCTTCAAATTGTATCCCTGTTTCCTTTTAGAAAACAATTTGAGAATACTGTCAGGAAGTAGGTCGTTTATTACTTTATACATAATTTGTACTGTGAGAAAATGAACCAGGTCTGTGAATTTTGGTATTTTTGATTTTAAGAATAGCGGATTTGTATGATCTCTGTAGCCAGTTTTATGGATTATCCTTATGGACCTAGATTGATGATAGCAAACATTTATGAGTATTGCCCCAAACCTCTGCACTGTAATGCAAATATGGTGAAATCAGTGAACAATATTGAATGTTGGATGATTTGTGATCCAGATGTGTTTTACTTTACTTTACTCATGGTGATATATCATGTGTGTATTTTATGAGAATTTCAAAAAAGGTATCAACAGGTATTTTTCACTAATTTAAGGTTAGACTGATTTTCAGTCTGTTTCCTTGGATTGTTTGTTCATCTTTCCATGTCAGCTGCCACACTGTCCAGGTGGTAGTAACCATTATCATCCACCTGATGGCCTTGTAGATCACTCTTCCTGCACTCCTGTGCTGGTTTAGTGTTTGGCTGGTTTAGTGGTTGGCTGGATGGTTGTGGATTTGGACGCTGCAGGTGTCACTTTTCTGATCATCATCACACAGCTATTTCTGCAGATTTAGTTTATTATTTACACACTGTAAATCTGTAGTAGCCAAATAAACCTCATACCGTATTCATCTAACATCATTTCACAAAGTAAACACCAAAGTTTAAAAGCATTTTTAAAAATAAATTGTATTTGAAAAGGCTGAGGCAAAAGAATGTAAACCAAAGTCACCCCTGCCAACAGCAGCATTAAACATGAGCGCTCACACACACCTCTACAAGTTTAAAGTCTAGTGTGTTGCTCATGGTGCCAACAGATGAACTAAGAGTTAACAATGGGTTCTTATCAGGGAAAAAAGATACATTTAAAATGGTATCTGTGTTGCAGTAAGTAAGGTCCTGCTATTATACTTGCATCAGGGCACTTATCTGGTTATTTGAAACATATGTTACTGGCCCTCCATTCAAAAACAAACAAAAATCACTATTGATTCTCCACAAACAAATATTGAATATATATTTGAGTTTGTTTCTGTGAAATCTGTGCAATTGTAACTAATACTGTCAAATAAAATTAACCAGAATAAATTATCAAAATACATTTAACCGGAGACATTATATGAGAGGGATGTCACTAAAGTAACTGAAATACAAGGGAAAACACTGCAATAGCAAACGTGGTAGAATTAGGCTATAACTTTCAGAGAGTTTTAAGAGAGTTTTTAACCGTTTTAAACCTTAATTTCGTCTCAAAGCAAGCAAATTATTTTGTCGATATATTTAGATTGGAGTGGTAGCTACGCCTTGAGTTTTGGTAATGGTTAAAAATAACAAGTGAGATAACTGCTTTGGGGTAGACGACTGCCCACTTGGAAGAAGCTTTGAGGCAACTGTTGTTGCGATTTATATAAAACTGAATTGAAAATTTTTAGATTAAACGAGTGAAACTAGTCGACGTACTGAGGGATTTGTACAGGTAGCGCACTGAATCATGGGGAAACTATTGAAAGTTAAAGTAATGCCTTAACAGCAAGGGCACATATTTTATTCGTAAGACGTATTTATACATTAATAAAAAATATCTTTAAAAGCAAGGTTTTGTGAAACTTTTAGTATCTTTGTGTTTAAACATAACGTGTTTCCTATGAGTCCCCCGTGTTGATTTTCCGCCGGTGACCTATCTTCACAGCTTTAGTATGTCCGGTTCCCGTCACAGTATTGCTGTTGCTGCTGAAGTTACCATTAGCAACTGGGCAGCGCCCGGCTCGACACCTTCCGACGTCGCTGATGTTGTGCTGCCAAATACAGTAGGTAGTTAACGTTTCCTTGCTTTTCACTTGGGATTTGTTTTAAATAATACCCGTTTGTAGATACTTTAACGCTAAACAGTGAGCCCGAGAAATATCTGCGTTTACTGGGAGTTTTTTGTGCACGCTCTGCGGTTGTCTGGCCAGCTAGCTGAACGTGCTAGCTAACGTTATCAATAACCTGACTGTTTAGCTAGCTCACTGTGTGTGTAGGTGTGTGTGCACTTGTAGCAGTACGCGTGTTTGAAACGAAGACGTGGTCACTTTGAGGAAGTTTGCAGTGTTTTATGACATATGTCTGATCCCGAGCTACTACTTCTGATTCAGAAAGCGACGAGTCCGTGTGTCATGCCTTTGATATCTCATCTGTCTAGCTGACTCGGCACGGCACGGCTCAGTTGCCAGTGTTGTCGGTGTGTGAGAGACTTCAGCTGCATTCGGCTGCTTTAGCCTGGCGCGGATGCGGTTTAAACGAGAGAAGGTTCCCAAAGGTGGCACGGGTAATGCAGGTGCAGGGGCACGCAGACTTTCCTCCGTCACCCTTCTGTTGTACAGTCATCATGGCCACAGGGAGAGTCAGCAAGATAGACCTGCTCATTGTTCACCTATATAGCACTGTGCTAAATATGGACACACCCCGCATTTCTTTATATTTTGCTAGGAAAACGGAAAATAGGTACAGCAATTTATGGCTTGAGAGAAGTTCATACCTGAGCCAAAGCTGCTGTTCTCCTGTTTCTCCTCTCAGCATATTCCTTTCCTTTTCCCCCCTTACTTCTCCCTAAGAGTCCACATTCAGTCCCCAAAGACTGTAGTCTTTGTAGTGGTACATTTAGTTCATTTAATATTTATAAATCAATTTCACTTTTTACTTTGAATTATAAAGTTTTTGGAAAACCTCTGAATTAAAAGGATATGTTTTTTGTGTTTTTGTGTATGTTTTTCAGCTTAGTTGATTTTTATGCATATGTATTTAATGTAGATATGGCCTGCTATTTAAATCAGTCACCAGTCTATTATCATTCCAGATCAGGAAAACAAGGGAGTAAACTCATACTGGTTCAGGTGATTTATAACTTTCAGAACAACATTAAGTGAGCGATAAATAATTAGATTGTTCTGGCTGCTGGTTTTTATGTTTAGCCTGGTTGAAAGACAAAAGATGACATTGACATTCAGTGGGTGTGAACAAGGAAAGGCATGTTAAGTATGTGGCAGGACACGGCATGAGAGCCTGTCACAGAGGTCTGATAAGAAAAACTGGGCTGAACTTTCATGAGACCTGCAGATACACTCAAAGCTGGGATAAATGGGTAAAGCACTTATTCACTACTCCTTCTCATTTCTTAGTGCTGCATTCACAAAGAGCTTTTTTATTTCCCAGGATTTTGTTATGTTATTGGATAAAGGTTGATCGCTCTTTAACTGTTCAATTGTTAATTGTTTTATAGGCTAAAATCAACAGCACAGGCCTTGAAAAGCTAGTGGATGATTTGCTGTTGAGATGCTGGAGTGACTGGCGATGGCTCACACATAGGGTCCCACTGAGCAGCTCTACCATGCTGCCGGGAGTCGGTGTGTTTGGCACGGGGAGTACGGCCCGAGTGCTGGTCCCACTGCTAAAAGCTGAAGGCTTTGAGGTTCATGCACTCTGGGGGCGAAGCGAAGAGGAAGCATGCTGCTTGGCAAAGGAGCTCGGCATCCCATTTCACACCAGCCGATCTGACGACGTCCTGCTGCATCAAGATGTTGACCTTGTCTGCATCTATATTCCACCATCCATGACAAGGCAGATAGCAGTCAAGGCACTGGGTAAGACTCCATAAACACAAATATAACATAATATAACACAGTGTGTTTGGCAGCATAGTGACTGAGCTATTAGCACTGTCACAGCATGAGGGGTTCAAATCCAGGCAACACTCTTTCGTACAGTGTTTGTATCATCTCCCTGTTCTTGTGCAGGCTTTCTACAGGGCCTCCAGTTTCTCCTACCACTAACCCTATTTAGTATGTCATGAAAGAAATCATCTCAAGAGTTAACACCCTAAATGAAGGTTGAAATATTAAGATTCACATGTTAGTATTGCACATTTCTTCCTCTTGCAATAATGCTTTCATGTTATCAGTGTTCTGGTACCATATTACAAAATTTTAATGAAAGCATGCAGTGCTCTGAAACACTGACCAGTGCCTCATGCCTGCTTGTGGTGATACTTATTAATCAACTGAGGGTAAAGTCAAAGCTACAGTGAAGAAGAAACTCACACGGTGAAAATGGCAGACAGCACAGATAGCAGGGAAAAGCACATCGGTGGCATTATTAATCACACTAATTAAACTGAAAAATATTGATTACACACACAGTGTGGCGAATAAATATATAATTACTGCTGATAGCCTCATTAGGGACATTTTTTTTTATTAGTTATACAGATATTTGATGTATCTTCTATGTTTGTTTTACAGTGTGTCCAGAACTGTAGGACTCAGTATCATGATATTGCTGTTATTTTGGGGAATGTATTATTAGTTGCTTCCACCTGTAATGACTATAATCCTAATGCAGCTCCTCTGGGGGTATCTCCACTTATCTTTGTGCTTCATCACAAGCCAAATGTGTCAGATAGAAACCCTTCAAGTTTCAGTTCTGGGTCTGGTTTCGATTTAGCACCCGTAGCTGTTTTCACACATGACCTCCATGGATTGTCAGTGTGGTAATTGCCCTACCTCATATGTAGCACACACCAGGTGATAGTCTACTTTAGATGCGTTCTCACTGCTGGAAATATTGCATTTGTTTAAAGCAAGGGAACTGCCTGGGTAGAGCATGCAAGAAGCAGCATACATGAGTGCCCACTCATTTGCTGGAACTTCACCAAACAATTATGTGTGCTGTTCCCACACGAGAACAGTCAACCATCACGCACCGTTTGTCCCAGTAGGCTGGAGATCGTTCAGTGTCCATTCTGACTACAGGGAGTGCAGAATTATTAGGCAAATGAGTATTTTGTCCACATCATCCTCTTCATGCATGTTGTCTTACTCCAAGCTGTATAGGCTCAAAAGCCTACTACACAGCAAAATCTCCAGTGTTAAATTAACACTGGAGAGTGTCTATATGGGTCCACACCTCTGAGTGTTAAATACAACACTGTTGAGTGTTAAATTAACACTTTTGACAGTGTTATATGTTTAAAAGTAACCTAGTCAGTTTTGAAGATTAACAAAGACTAACACTGAGCAGTGCTGGTTTTCTAACACTGGAATATTTCTAACATTTTGAGTTATTTTCCAGTGTTAGAAAATCAGCACTGCTCAGTGTTAGTCTTTGTTAATCTTCAAAACTGCTGGACATTATGAACAATGCTGGGCATCCTCTGCACACGGCCATAAACAATCAGAAGAGTCTGTTCAGTGACAGGTTGCTTCTCCCCAAGACAAGAACTAACAGACTTAAAAACTCCTTTGTCCCACACGCCATCAGACTGTTTAACTCCTCTCTGGAGGGGAGAGGGAGGGGAAACAGGAAACAGGAGGACAAAGGAGGGGGGAACAACTAAGCTGTAGTGCCTCTTCACCTCACTGTACAATACCTTGTGCAATACTTTTTGTAAATAGTCAACAGTGCAATAGACTCAATACTTGAAATGTGCAATTCACTTGTATTTTTATTTTTTATTCCTATTTATTCTATTTATCCCCTTTGTATATTTTATTTATATTTGTCTCTGTATTTATATATATATATATAAATAAAAATAAATAAATAAATAAAACAATTCTGTAACTGTAACTTCGGTCGTTGCTGTGCTTTTTTTTGGAAGTCGAATTTCCCAGAGGAACCCACCCGAGGGATTAATAAAGTTCTATCTTATCTTATCAAAACTGACTAGGTTACTTTTAAACATATAACACTGTCAAAAGTGTTAATTTAACACTCAACAGTGTTGTATTTAACACTCAGAGGTGTGGACCCATATAGACACTCTCCAGTGTTAATTTAACACTGGAGATTTTGCTGTGTACCAATTAAGCATATTAGGTGATGTGCATCTCTGTAATGAGAAGGGGTGTGGTCTAATGACATCAACACCCTATATCAGGTGTGCATAATTATTAGGCAACGTCCTTTCCTTTGGCAAAATGGGTCAAAAGAAGGACTTGACAGGCTCAGAAAAGTCAAAAATAGTGAGATATCTTGCAGAGGGATGCAGCAGTCTCAAAATTGCAAAGCTTCTGAAGCGTGATCATCGAACAATCAAGCGTTTCATTCAAAATAGTCAACAGGGTCGCAAGAAGCGTGTGGAAAAACCAAGGTGCAAAATAACTGCCCATGAACTGAGAAAAGTCAAGCGTGCAGCTGCCAAGATGCCACTTGCCACCAGTTTGGCCATATTTCAGAGCTGCAACATCACTGGAGTGCCCAAAAGCACAAGGTGTGCAATACTCAGAGACATGGCCAAGGTAAGAAAGGCTGAAAGACGACCACCACTGAACAAGACACACAAGCTGAAACGTCAAGACTGGGCCAAGAAATACTCAATCAAGACTGGTTTTTCTAAGGTTTTATGGACTGATGAAATGAGAGTGAGTCTTGATGGGCCAGATGGATGGGCCCGTGGCTGGATTGGTAAAAGGGCAGAGAGCTCCAGTCCGACTCAGACGCCAGCAAGGTGGAGGTGGAGTACTGGTTTGGGCTGGTATCATCAAAGATGAGCTTGTGGGGCCTTTTCGGGTTGAGGATGGAGTCAATCTCAACTCCCAGTCCTACTGCCAGTTCCTGGAAGACACCTTCTTCAAGCAGTGGTACAGGAAGAAGTCTGCATCCTTCAAGAAAAACATGATTTTCATGCAGGACAATGCTCCATCACACGCGTCCAAGTACTCCACAGCGTGGCTGGCAAGAAAGGGTATAAAAGAAGAAAAACTAATGACATGGCCTCCTTGTTCACCTGATCTGAACCCCATTGAGAACCTGTGGTCCATCATCAAATGTGAGATTTACAAGGAGGGAAAACAGTACACCTCTCTGAACAGTGTCTGGGAGGCTGTGGTTGCTGCTGCACGCAATGTTGATGGTGAACAGATCAAAACACTGACAGAATCCATGGATGGCAGGCTTTTGAGTGTCCTTGCAAAGAAAGGTGGCTATATTGGTCGCTGATTTGTTTTTGTTTTGTTTTTGAATGTCAGAAATGTATATTTGTGAATGTGGAGATGTTATATTGGTTTCACTGGTAAAAATAAATGATTGAAATGGGTATACATTTGTTTTTTGTTAAGTTGCCTAATAATTATGCACAGTAATAGTCACCTGCACACACAGATATCCCCCTAAAATAGCTAAAACTAAAAACAAACTAAAAACTACTTCCAAAAACATTCAGCTTTGATATTAATGAGTTTTTTGGGTTCATTGAGAACATGGTTGTTGTTCAATAATAAAATTATTCCTCAAAAATACAACTTTCCTAATAATTCTGCACTCCCTGTATGTTAAACATTTGCTGTGTCACATACAGCTTCATCAGGTGAGGTGTGGAAAAGTTCAGAGCTGTGTATGCAAACAGCTCGTGCCCTGAAGCAGCTGGGTGTGGCAGGTCAGATCTCAAACGCATTTCCTCTGTAACGTATTCTTCAGGGTTTGTTATTGACGTGTGATTAATGGTGATCAAAGCCTTGATCAACAGCAATTGTAGCTACAAATTAAAAAAAAAGAAAGAAAGAAAAATTCTGTCAGCAGTAGACTGAAGCAAATATAATCAACAAGGTTTCCCAATCAAAGGGGACTTGATACAGGGCTTTCTGTATCTGATGGAATTCCTAAGCGTTGACCACAGTTTCCTGTTTTAGTTGCAACTTCCTGAGTGTTTCCCTGCTGAGGGACTAATCCATGGGACCAATTCCAACGGCTAGTGAGGTCTGATTTAAAATGTATAACAAACGCTGCACTCACTAGATGCCATCACATTATTTTGGTTTATTCATACCTAATGAGTAAATGAACAGTAAAGCAATCAAATGCACATTCTGATAGATGCACCGAACTGAAACTGCTGCAGATCTGAGCTTATGTAAAAAATAAAATAAAATAAATTGTGTGAAATCTGTTCTCATTGGCTCTACGCCAAAGATCAGTGCAGTAAGTTAATAACTGCTCAATCTCCGTCTGTCTTCAGGTATCGGTAAGAATGTCGTGTGTGAGAAAGCTGCAACTGCTGTGGATTCATTCAAGATGGTCACTGCAGCCAGATACTACCCACAGCTGCTCAGCATTATGGGTAACACCCTGCGCTTCCTGCCAGCTTTTGTTGCAATGCGCCAACTGCTGGTGGAGGGATATGTGGGCGAACTGCAGGTGTGTGATGTCCGAGTCTATGGTCCGAGCCTGCTGGACCAGTCGTACGGCTGGACCTGCGAGGAGCTGATGGGAGGAGGCGGTCTTCACACTGTTGGCTCCGCCATCATCGACCTTTTGAGTTACCTGTCTGGCACACGAGCACACCGCGTGCATGGTTTACTGCGGACCTTCGTGCAGCAAAACGGTTTGATCCGAGGGATACGCCGCGTCACCAGCGACGATTTCTGTTTCTTCCAAATGTTGATGGGTGGGACAGGGTCCAGTAGCGTGTGCTGCACTGTGACCCTAAACTTCAATATGCCGGGGTCGTTTGTACATGAGGTTATGGTAGTTGGATCCACTGGGAGATTAATTGCCAGAGGGACAGAACTGTATGGGCAACGCAACGGGAGTAAAAGCGAGGAGCTGTTGGTAGGCGACAACGGCTGGGTGGGACCAGAGGTAAAAGAAATGCCCCTGCCTCTCCTGCAGGGCCTGAGCTCCATGGTGAAGGCGCTGAGGCAGTCTTTTCAGGCTAAGGAGGAGCGCCGGTGTTGGGCACGGGGACCAGTTGCCACTGCACCAACGTTTGAGGACGGTCTGTACGTGCAGACGGTGGTGGAGGCGGTGAAGCGGTCCAGCAGCAGCGGAGAATGGGAGTGTGTTGAGATCATGAGTCATGAACCTGATCCAAACCAGAACCTGTGTGAGGCTCTCAAGAGAAACAAAAATTAGATCTGTTAATTCACCCAGTGCGACTACTGCATGTCTGACAAAACGGAGCTCTGAATGTTTCAAGTCCGCTGCTTCGACCTTTTATGTGACACATGACTACTTGGCTTGTTTTTTTTTAACACACTTGTCACAATTTGAACTTCTTTTTTTTTTTTTTTTTTATTTGACTGTGTTGTGAATGCTTGAACCCTCACAGATGTGATTTGTTTGTACACTAAATTTGTAAAGCTCTATTATTCTGATTCTCAACAGAAAACATTATCATAGCTGTAAAGCTCATTTAAACGTGTTAAAAGCTCCCTGTGTCCCACCGACAGTCACCTTACGCTGCCTTGATTATCATTCTTAGCTTGAAGTTGTGGAGTCATGATTTCAGATTTTCGGCTAAAAAAGGATCTAGACCTATATTAGTTGTTAGCCAATAGTAGATTTTAATTTTAAAAAATGGTTTTAGGTTGTTGGGTGGTTTTTTTTTGTTTTCAACTTATGAGCAGTTTCTTTAGATTTATTAATATAGAAAGAAAACAATTATGAAATCTGAATAAGTGCATTACCCCAGAACATCCCTTTTTTTCTGGTTATTGTTTTTCATTTTTTGTTGTTGTTGTTTTTTCTTTTAAAGTTTGGGTATCACCAGAGAGTTTGAGCTGAGTCTAATATTTCCATGACCACCGGCTGGCTCGCTGGCTAATAAACCATGCACCAGCAGGAACAGTTCATTGAACCCTGCAAGAAGTCAGTGGTTTCAGGGCAGATTGAAAAGAGTGTCTCAGTCATATCTGAGATTGTTTTGGCCTGCTGATAACGTGAGAGGGGTTAATGGGTACAGTATGCCTATTTTATCTGAATTAATAGTCTCAGCTTGTATATCCACCCTTTTTTGATGGTACAGCAGTTTTAGGATAGTTATTTTGTTGAGCCTTCAGCTCTGGGTCAAGGATCCTTTCCCCCACTTTGCAAATCCAGGTCTGTAAGTTTCAGCATATTGGTTGCAGTTCACCAGCTGACGCCTGTAGCTACAGAAAGATTTGTTCAAGCACCATTTTTCAGGTGATTAATGATGCTGTGTATTACTATAGGGAAACTGGAACACCATGTGATTCTCTACTGTAGATAAAATTTAGACTTTAATATGTTTGAATGGAAATATATTGGTGTTAATGTACACTAACAGCACCTTTCTGTAAAAGAGGGAGTGTTTACCTCAGCCATGACTGTGACCATCACAGCAGCCGCGTGATTTGACTAACAAATGACCCGTTGTGATTCTGATAGAACTCAAATTAGAGTAAGTATAATGGAGCTGTGTTCAGTTTACTTTCTATTTTATTTTTCACCATGTAATAAGTATATTTTAGACATTTGAAAAAAAAAGAGGTTTAATAATGTGTTTGTTACAAAATGGCCATGACTTACATGATACCAGGGATTGAGTAAAATAAGCTATGTAGAGAATAAAGTAACAGTCTGTAGCAATGCCCCTGAATTCCCCACTGTAAATGTATACTGAACTATTACTCCTGTAAGCTGGAAAAGAGGATGTAGAAAGTGTACGGTTGCCTGCTGCACAGACAGAGCAGCAGTCACAGTTTTACCAAAGTACATTATAAAAATTCAAAATAAAAGCTCTACTCTAGGATGGATGACTCAGCCATGTCCTGTTACATAACTGAATTATGCCTCAGGGAGTTTTTAGTGCATACGCTTAGCACCTGTTTTTCCATTTTGGACTGATAGTATTCCATAAAGATGTAGACCTTATGGAATACTATCACCATGTTAAATTGGTATTTCCAGTTTATTTTGATGTGTATTTTCATAGACAGTATAACAGATGAACGAAGCTTTCAAGTCTAAAAATTGAAGCCAGCCTAGAAGTGCCATAAACGGAATTATTTTTAAAGGCAAAACCTGCAATACTGTGGGGGGAATGACCATTGAATTTGACCTGTGTAAACACTCTCCTGTTGAGTCACTCATTTTGGGTCACACTAAATAAATGATTACGTCTGTTTTCTAAATTTTGGTCATTCTTTGTGTCCGATAAAAAGATTTTTGAGGGTATGCTGGTTAGCTAGCAGCTTGTGATTGGCAAGCTGTTATGAGCATCACAGTAGCTATGTCCATCTTTTATACTGTCCATGGATTTATTAAATAGATTATAAGATGACAACAACATTGAAAATAAAAGCTAGGATGCTTAGGGGGAGTCATTCTCACATGCTCTGTTTGTTTGTTCGTTTCGGTTTTCTTCTGTGATGTTTTGGGCAAACAATGACTGCTGAGATCAAACGTCAGTTGATTATTTGGATTGTGTCTCAGGGAGTGTTTTGGAGATGTTCTTGGCACCTGATTTCCACTTCACACTGATCATAATCCATTTAACCAGAGAGCTTCTACTAGCCTTCAGGCTGCAAAGCAGAAAATTATAGTAGCAGCCGGCTCTTCATAGCATTCAGTGTTTAGTGGTAAACTCTGAGATGTATTGGATTCAAAGCCTGAGTGGTTTTAAAGTTTGTGTTTAAGGTGTGTTTACATTTGTTAAGCACTGAAGTAAATTGTAGATTTTTTTTTTTTTTTTTCCAAACACATGTGGGGTCACCAGTCGTTCAGAAACTGTACTGATGTTTTTATTGAGTGAAATCACTGGATTTGATCTGTGTGAAAGTGTAAATGTGCTCCGAGCCAGACAAGCTTCACAGGTGTTGTAGTCACTCACTGCTTCTTACTTCTGCTGACTATCCTAACAAATCGTGGCTTCACTGTTGCTAACGCTGGTGTGGCAGGAAGTGACAGGGGGTGTGTACTGCTTTGGTCTGGCGTGTCTGTCCCCTTCTTCAGCACCACGCAGGATCTGCAGATATAAACAGATTCCCGTTACACTCTTACTTCATGGTGTCCCAACAGTGCTTTACAAAAACAGGAAGTTGAGTTTACATTAAGTGTCTTTATAAAACACAAAGCATGTCACGTTTGCCTGCAGGATGTTCCATAATCTGACACTGCTAAAATACATTCCAGCATTCATCATCATCTTCTTATCTACAGTTGTTTTGTTGTTTTTGCACTGAGAATAACATGATGCCACATATTTAATAAACAGCGTGATGCGTGTAGTGTCCAGCCAGCTCGCTGAAGAACACTTTTTGTATTTATTTGTAAGCTCAAGTGGAGAAAGTTTGCCATTTTTTGCTTTCAGCCTGTGAACTTCTTTTTAAACCTGTTTTTTTTTTTTTTTTTTTTTTTTAAAGCACTAATGTGTTGCTTTAAAGTAGGGAAACTGTAATGCTCATCTGCTTGACGGATATTTCCTTTAATAAAAACGGCTGCCTTTGTTTAACACCTGTTGTCTAATCTGAGTTTGTTCATTGTGTTAACTGTGAAGAAGCAAGGCAAGCTAAGCATAGAAAAAGAAAAAAAACCCTCCATCAACCTCGATGCTCCTCTAAAACATATAAAGTGAGGGTTACATTAGAATTATTGTGCTGTAATCTGATGACACAGCATCAGCCACTCCAGCTTGTTTGAGAACATGTGGAGTGTGAGAATATGCCAAAGACAATCAATTTAAGAGATGCCAGTTTATCTTTTATTATTATCAAACTGTTGCAGTAAGAGAAAACCATTCCATTGATCTATACTAATTCTAGCAAGTGCAGGGCATGAGTCTTTTGCCATACTTTACTCAAATCTGTGTTCTACCCAACTTTATTCACTCATGAAATTACAAGAGTTCCATGGCTACATCTTTAAAACTCGAGTCAAATGTCAAACACCTTTAAAGAGCCTCTGCCTCAATTTTATCCCACAACTTAGACATTCACATTACTCACACTCTCATTACACATACATATAGGATCTTGGGGGTGGGCACGATACACGGAATCCAAAGTACCATCAGGGTGTACACCCCACCCCTGGCGTCGTTGCCCACCTCTCAATTTTAAATACACGTAGACATTGAGGGCTAGCAGGAGGGACCATGCGCTTACCTGCTGCTCTCTGGCAGGTAGCTCCAAGGCCCTCCTGGGTTTTAAATGCACCTTAGAACACAAATGCATCAACACTACAATGAGCAGGTGGAGGGAGGTTTGGAGTCTTCTCTCACCCCCGTTCTCTGCGACCTGCTGGAGCGGGGGGGCTAGGAGGAGGAGTTGGCCGTCCGACTGCGGTCTGGAGTGTGGGGCCTTCCTGCTGCTGCGGAGTCGGGGCGGTCTGCCTCCCCCCACCGCAGGGAAAAGGGTAACACCACCTGGGTCTGGGTGCAGTTCCCCCCTCCAGGGGCGGGGGCACCTAGACCCGGTTTGTAGAGTACGCTTGGGGAGTGTGATCGTGTGTACAGCGTCTCTTTATGTCTGTCTCCACGTTGGTTGAGTGTGGAGTAAGTGCATATGAGAGCATGAGGGTGGGAATGGATGTTTGTATCTGTGTGTGCCTGTATGTCTGTGTCTATATGTCAGGTTGGGTGTCAGGCGCCACCTCTCTGGGGACATCTCAGGCCCTCCAAGGTTTGGAGGCCTATCTCCCCCTACCACCACTTCCCCTGCCAGTGGCGGACCCCCTCAGACATCGGTGCGTTGGTGGTTCTCTGTGTCCGGGGATGGGCGTCCAGGTACACACCGGCTCACTCCTTGGCGGCCGCTTATCGGGGCCTGGAGCCTGGGGCTCGGTCACTCAGGCGCGGCTGGCTGCCGGCGGAGCTCACGGGCGCGTCACTGCAACTCCCCCTGGCTTCTGCTCCACGGCTGCTGAGTGAGCCCTCATCTGGGACTCTCCTCAGCTCTTTCTGGGACAGTGGCGCGGCTGCCCCTCTGTTGGTCTTCCTTGGTCTCTTGTGTTCTGGGGGCCTCTGGATGTCTGGAGTTTTGATCTCCTCCATACCTGCTTCATGCCCTGGAGGACGGGGCTGTGGCCCCCCCACACCCTCTAGCAGATTATTACAAGAAGGAACCTTTTAAAAAACAAAAAACAAGCGCGTCCATGCTCACAGGTGTACACACGGGTGATCACACCCACAAACTGCACCCTTTTTGGCTCCTACCTCAGGGCACACTGTGTTCTGTTGGTCTTGTGTGCTGCACAGTGGTGTTTAGTGTTTGGTATTTGCTGTCGTATTCCCATGTATCATTGTGGTGTTGTTTGTTCTGTTGCTCTTGTTCTCTTCTGCTTGTTTTCTTTTTTCTTTCTCAGCAGGTGACCCAGGTGATTGATATATGCATTTTTTTCTTCTCTGCCCGTTCTGTTGGTTTTTGTCTTTTGCCCTTCTCCCCCGTCCCTCTTCTCAGCTGTTTCTCTTTCCCTCTTTCTTTCTCCCCTTCTTTCCCCCAGTCAAGTCTGTCCCGTATTCAGTAAGTGAAAATAAAAGAAACAATAAAAGGTGAATCAAATGGACCATTACGGCAAGGCTGGGATGGTCAATTTGGTAAAGTAAATCCGTTGGGCATCTTTCTTTGCCTTTAGACAACAATTCTGATGGCAAAAGAGCCAAACGGGACAGGCAAAAAAAAAAAAAAAAAAAGAGCTCTCATTTTCACAAGTATACTCGAGCACACCTATTGTGTAGTCATAGAGATATAAAGCTAATTCCTTACTCACAAGGGGCCACCACATTAGGGTAGTTCCACATGCTTTGATTTTGTTAATTTTTACATTGTATGCCCTCCAAAGGGATATGTGTCTGCCCCCAGGATCAAACCGGGGATCTTTTATTTGTTAGGTGAACGTGTAAACAGCTACATCATAGAGTTATCATGATAGCTAGTTTATATTTATAGTATTATTTCCTTTGAACTTTATGTTATCAGTAAAATTTAGATTCCATTACGTTTTATTGTCTACGCAGTTTAGTTTTTAATAATTAGTTTCAGTGTTTGTTTGTTTGATTGTTTTTATTAACTCGGTTATTTAATTTTCATTCTTTCAGCATTCTCTTATTCTCCACGACCGGATTAAATAATCAGATTTTTAAAAGTCCACTGCATCTCCTAGATATCCTCATAATGATAATAAGAAAATATATTAAATAAAATTAAAAAATAAACTAATTTTTGAGTCGGGTTTAGTAAACATTTAAGATACGTCTACTTGTAATTGTCGCGAATCGCTATGAATCTGTTGCTTGTGGACGGTAGAGGCTGCCTAGGTAACCATCTTCCGTATTTACTACCGGGTCAGCAGCGGTAGCGACATGCTTTCATTGGTAGTTTTTTTCAGTCGTTCGCGTGGAAGCAACACTTCGCGTCGCCAGCGGTTATTCTGTCGCCTTTAGTAGCTGAAAGTCGCTGAAAGTCATTCACTTTCTATGGACTCCGGTCGCCACGTCGCTTCCAGTGTTGTCCCGCGGAAGACGACGGTTGATACCCCGGATATGACGTAGGGCTATTACATTTTCGTATGCTGCCTGCGCGTAGTATCAGCTAGGCTAGCACATCAAAAACAAATAAACTTCATTAATAGTACGGATAGCCGCAGAGTAATTATTCGTTCTGTACCGAGCCGTGGCATTTGACTCTTTATTCACAGCAGTGCCAACCTGTATCCACCGCGATGGTTCGGGCGCGTAGTAGTGTAGTTTGGAGTTTTTTCGAAAACAACGACTCGCGGTCTGTCCGTTGTCTTCTCTGCGCTCGTCACTTGCTCAAAAAAGGTTGTGGTTCCACCACTGCTATGCTGAGACACCTGCGTGTGAAGCATCCCACCGAGCTCTCCACGAGAAGTAACGGACCCGGATCTAAACCTGGACCCGGGGAAGACCAGCACCATCGGGCGGAAGGAGAGCAGTTCTGCTCCGGTACAGCTCGTCAAACCATCTAAAGTGAACCCCAGCTTTGTGGGGACAGAAGTAGATATACTGTATAGTGTTTTAGAAAAAGGCCGCCAAAGGGTTAGGGTTAGTTAAGGATGAAAACCATATTCTATGTGTATTGAGCAGTCACTAAGTATTATCATGTAGCAGAATGTTCACCACTTAAATGTAACTTTGCCTCTTTCTTCTTCAGTGGAAGTGGCACTGGAGGACGATGAGGGTGGCACCATCACCGCAGTACACACAACTGGAATCAGCTCTTCTTTGAATGACCTCCTTCCACAGGAGGGTCCATCAGAAATAATAACACAAATGGAGACAAGTGATGAGCGCCCTGTGAAACGTTCACGACATCGCAGCGTGATCTGGAAACACTTTGATTGCTTGGACAATCTGAACGCCGTTCGTTGTCGCATCTGCATGAAGAAGCTGGTCGAAAGTGGTGGCGTCAGCAACCTGCGGCGACACTTGTCCTCAAAACATCCTAAGGTGTACTCTGAGCTGTTATCCACCCAGCAGTACCCACCAACACCCTTAAACTCCTCACAGGACTCAAACACTAACCCTGAGTCCGATGAGGCCTTATGGGGGACAGAGCAGAGTGATGCTCAAGGTAAGCTGTTTGACAGCCATATTAAAGTTTCACATCTACACAAACAAGAGATAACACCTTGCTTATCTTCCTCTTCAGTATCAAGGGAGGTAGCTAAAGTTCTGGATTGTTTTCCAGTGTTTAGTTTGATTTTTCCTTTCTAAGATCACTCGCTATGCTCCCAGTGGTCTTATATCTCTTTGTGATTGGTCAGATGCTGCCAGTGTCACACCTTTTCATGTATGTGTATCTATGAAAAGGAGAATAAAGAATCATTTGAAAGGATTTAGGCATTGATTATGCATATAATATGGTCTCCTTTTTATCTGAGTGACCAATACACACAAACTTAAGTGGCTCAAATTTATAACACACAAACAGCTGTGCATCTACATCTGGAAAAATAAGTGAACTGCTATAATGTGACTTCTTCTCTAAAGGCGACCTGGAGTCAGGTGTTCCATTTAAGGACATGAGGTATGAGTTGTGTGATTACAACTATGTTTTCTTTCTTTTCAGTGGAAGTCTTGTCGAAGGACAGAGACTCTGAGACAGTAACACTGGTGAATGAAACCGATAACAGTGTGGCTATCAACGGTATCTTAGACGCTTCCCACGGAAATCCAGCAGAACCTCAAACACACACAGAGGGGAGTGACGACCTTCCTGCAGGACGTCCACTACGCAGTACCATCTGGAGACACTTTGAGCGCTTGGACAGCCTGAACGCTGCTCGTTGCCGTATCTGCACGAAGAAGCTGAAGTGCGGGAAAAATAGCTCCAGTAATCTGCACCGACACATGTCAAAGAGACACCCAAACTTGCTGTTAGAGCAGGTGTCCAATGGGCTGCGTTTACCGGCGTTAAACTCATCTCCGGTCTCACATGCCAACAACAAGACGTCAGAGCAGAGACAGGCTCCAGGTATGATTTTATAGCTCACTGCTGTTTCACTCAGTCTACAGGAATGGTTATGATACAAATCTCTCCCTGTAAATGCTTCACTCTGTCAGCCCTGCTTGTGGTCGCATGGTCCTGTTTCTCCATGTAAATGTGTTCAAAGTAATTTTCTCAATTAAGAGGATGAATACACACAATAAATATATATATATATATATATATATATATATATATATATATATATATATATATATATATATACATATATACATATATATATATACATATATACATATATACATATATATATATATATATATATATATATATATATGTATGTATATATATATATATATATATATATATATACGTGTATATATATATATATATATATATATATATATATATATATATATTTATTAGGGGTGCAACGATACACAAAATTCACGGTTCGGTTCGATACTTTGGTGTCACGGTTCAATATTTTTTCGATACAAAAAAAAAATGTTCATGCCTTTTTAATTTGTCATTTATTAAAATTATAAATATATATTTTAACACAAAAGTACAGTTTTTAAATTTAACCCTAACCCTTGTGCGTGTTGTTTTTTAGCTCGTCATATTGCAGCCACAGAAATTCTTTTGTCCATGAAACCATAAAGCTGCACTTTCTTTTTGCCTTATAGTCTGATTTGTCATAACTTCTCCGTTTTGTGGTAAGCTTTTCTTTGGCTGTCACTTCTTCACCCTGACCTGTCTTATTTGGCTCAGCAGAACTAAAATATATATCTGTCTGTGAAGGTTCTCAGTCATCCAGGTCATCGTAGTGAAATATATATCCTGCCGCACTCACATAAGCTCAGCGATTCTCTGCGCGATCAACCTCTCACATGTTTAAGCTGCGGGAGATTTCACTTGTCATGTTTGCATAGTAAGCTAACAATTAATAAGACGATGTCAGAGGAATTGGTGCACAAATTATCATCACTCACAGATCAGTGCTGTCGCTCTCTATACACAGTTCGCGCGATTGCAAAGTGAAAGCAAAAAAACAAGCGCAAATTCAAACACGATTTCAATATGTCACATATTGACAGTGGCTCACCCAATGACATAATTACCCAGCTACATTTCTGAAAGAATGCAAAAGCATTGACATATATTTTTCCTTCCTACAATAGCCCGACAGGCAGGGGAGAGATAGCCCCGGGACGTCGGGCTAGCGATATTGCGAGCCCTGTATCTGATTGAGGAATCACTCATCTTTGGAAAAGAGAGTTTATTACAGAGAAATGTCTCTTTCCAAAATAAAAGCTATACTATCCGCTTCTTCTGGGCTATATTCTCAGCAGCATATTAAACATATCAGGTCTCCATAAGGAGAATCCTGTGCTAACAGCTGTCTAAATGACTCGGCTAAAGTTTGTAGCATGCATGCTTGTTGTTTTTGTCTTTGCACTAGGATGATGTCGGTGTAAATGTGCAGTCATATTCGTTGTGTTCCCACTAGTGCTTTCAGGTTAATCTCGTTGAAATAACCTTAACGCCACAACACGGCAAATCTCCGTTAACGAGCTACCCTATACAGAGGGACTAGACGGCCAACACGTTAACGAGCTAACTGCGCTAACACACTAGCTCCCACCCATGTAATTGAGCATTGCATGGCACATCCAACATACTGTTTTACTTTAGTCCATGACTCGCTTACCTTCAGGGTCATACGTCACATGAAAACCAAAATAATTCCAAACGCCAGATCTGAATGAGGGTGGGGAGGTCCACTTCTGTCTCGCTAGCTTGCTCTGCGCTCTTCCTTCTGACCATGCTGTCTGTGTTGAGTGCTCAGTGAATCTGCGTTCGACTACTCCGCCTAGGCTGCACTCTCGAGCCTAGGCGGAGTAGATTCTGATGGCTATAGATCCAAACGGGACACAAAAAAAAAAAAAAAAAAATTGAAAAAAATTGTATTGTTCGATACATATGCGTACCGAACCGAAAGCACTGTATCGAACGGTTCAATATCGATACGAATATCGTTGCACCCCTAATATTTATATATATTTATATACATGTATTAATACGTGTGTGTGTGTGTGTGTGTGTGTGTGTGTGTGAGTGAGTGTAATGTGCCATTGCTCACACTCTGAACCGAAGAGAAAGGAAGAAAAGAACAGGCAGACCGAATGGGCTCGTGCTGATGCAGCCACTACTCTGTCTGCACTCCCTACTCTTTGGTTTAGAGAAATTTCCTTTTTACAAGACTGAAGTGCCATAGTCATTACTCCAAATTATGGCACAATTTGATATATAAATCTATATTTTGAGGACTTATTTTTTGTTCTTTTTTTCTTTACTTTAAATGTTTATCTGTTCCAAATACCTGTTATAACTCCCTCTGATTAAGAAAAATCAGTAGCAGCCCTTAAAAAGACACTTCAGTCCTGTTTTCCAGGTTTCCACTGTGCTGGAGGCTGTAATGAGCCTAAACCTGAGTCCTTCTCCTCTTGCAGGTGCATTGAAGATGTCTGAAGGAGAAAAGCGTACGCTCAAGAGGGAGAGAGAGCTGATAGAAGCTCTGAGGAGAACGCAGAAGGAGGAGGCTCGGACTCTGGAGCATCAGAGGGAGCTGCTGGAGAAGCTGCGTGCAGCTAGTGCCAGAGAGGCAGCAGCAGAGAGGGAGCAAATCGAGTCTCTGAGGAAAGCACAGCAGGAGGAAGCCAACGACTTAAGTAGACAGCGAGAGGAGCTGCAGAAGGAAAAGGAAGAACTACAGAAGAAATGGGAAGAACTCCAGCAGGAAAGAGAAGAGCTCCTGCTGTTTTCCAGAGAGCAGCAAGTCTCTTGATTTTAACTTTGATGAATGCAGCCAGCATTGCTTAAAACACAAAATGCTCTGAATTTGTTTTAGTAAAATATGAAAATTTGAAAACAATAGGTGTGCAGTGGTTTGTTTGGGTTTCTTTTGTTACGGCTTCATCCTGGTATTTAATCCAGGACCCCATCTCACCTTGCAAAGCCACAAAAAGCAACTTTCAGTTAACTTTTCCCTTTAAAGATACCAAGAATATCATATAGCTCAGACATAAAAATATGTTTTTAATACCATAGTAGGTGGGGATGATCTGCCAATGGCTTTCCAGGACAATATACAATAATGGTGGTGACGTGTGCTGGTCTATGCATTACATTTAACCCTCTACCGTAAACTATTATCAAGTTAATACAGAAATTTTCTCTTTTCATTAAGCAAACTTGAGAGCCACAAAACTGCTTTTGTTCATTCACATTTTTAGCAAATAATTAGATGTTATTAAAATGTGTACTTGGTTAAATAAATCTTGGTTTATGCTTGTACATCATCTCATATGCGTCTGTAAACCTTTATACACCAATTTCCTTCCGTAGTTTTAGCCCCATACGGTCTCTCCGTTCACTGAGAAGTGTCGCAGTAGCGCCCTCTAGGGGACCAGTTTCGGTGCTGTGGGTTTGTGAGCATGCGTGGTGGTACGTGAAAAGTTTCTCCCCGAGTAACAGTTGTCAGGCACTTGTGTAAAAATGCTGACCTATCCTCACCACTAACAGACTTTAATATGTGATAAAATTTATATATTTATATTATACTTGGTTAAATATAACGTTGTCGACACGGTTATGATTTTAAGACGAGTTCGTCTTCTCTAAAGACCCGATAATAATGCGCCGAAACGCTGCCTGGCAGACTAATCACGGGGAATAGTAACAAAAATGATGACGTTGGCTTCTGTGTCCTGTTCCGGTGGCGGAAGATGGCTGACGGTGGACCCATAACAGCGAGAAGATGCGACTCCAGCTCTCTGTCCTCTGTGAGTATGGACACCATCTCCGCCCTGACGGAGCTGGAGGACCTGGAGAAAATTTACCAGCAGCTCTGCGAGGAGGAGGTTCGTACCAATGGCCGCTGACGGTGGTTTGTTTGCGACATACAGGTGCTGTCGTCATCCACGTAAACTTAACAGGCGCTCCTCCTCAAACCGCTGCTGAGAAGGATGTCTGCTTTAATAGATATTCACAAAAACAGCAAGCTTTAATAATAGTTTACTGTCATCAGTAGGAATGCAGTCATGCACCGTGTCACTTCATATTTATTGTTTTTCCTGTTAAATCACCATGGATCGCCTTCTTCCTGCTATCAGTTGTTTCCCAGTATTTGTTGTCGCTTCGTTTTTTCATTAAGTTTTAATGTGTTTATATTCAACAAGCTCCTACTTACATACATAACTCCTTTACTGCCTTTTAGAGGTGGGCAGATCGATCCAAATATCTAGTGTCGATTCCAAAACTAATATTGATATTGGATCGATACCTACTCCAGCATCCTGCGTTTTTCGCACCCATCAGATAAAAACCAGACTTTCGAGAAACACATGTCCTTAAGTCAAATACAGCCAATCAGCAATGTGAATATGCAAGATGGGAAATGATAACATGAAAACGCTCTACAGTGTTTGTCTCATCAGTCATGGTATATGATGACAGAGATGGACGAATTTACCCTTAAGTAGACCTGAATTTACAGTGTATTGTCTGAATGTTGGGGCAGAAACTGAGACTCATCAGACGAGGCAGCGTTGTTCCAGTGTTCTGTGCTCCAGTTTTGGTGATGCTGACAGGACTGCTGTTGTAGGTTCTTCTTCAAATGATTATTTCAATTACTGTTGCCTTCCCATCAGCTTGAAGCCCATTCTCCTTTGACCTCTGGAATCGGCAAGGTATTTTCTCCCAGAGATCTGCTGCTCACTGGATATTTCCTGTTCTTCAAACCAATCTCTGTAAACTTTAGAGATGGTTATGTGGAAAAATCTCAGTGGATCTGTAGTTTCTGTAATACTCATACCTGTCTGACACCAACAACCATCCCATGCTGAAAATAACTTAATTCACCTTTTGTCCCCATTCTGATAGTCATTTGAACTTAAGTAGGCTGTCTTAGTTACATCTACATGGCTAGATGAACTGAATGTGATTGCCTGATTAAATATTTGGATAAATGAGCAGTTGTACCTAATGAAGTGTGGATAAAGTAATGTGAGTTGTGGGAACTCTATAAAGTAAAAAACTGGTCTTTGTTTTGTTTTTATTGCAGAAAGAGGTGGAAACAGAGCTGGACAGACTGGTAGGGCAGGAGGGGGTCATTCACACTAAAATGCTGGCACTACACAGGATGGGGTACACACAAAATCAGCTGCTGGTCTAAAGTATTTAAATGCTAATCTGTAATGTGTTGTACTGAGAAAAAAAATGCTTTCTCTCTTTGCTCTGCAGACCCAACCTCCAGCTGATTGGAGGAGACGCCAGCCAGCTGTCGGGCATGATCACTTTTACCTGCAGCCTGGCTGAAAACGTCAGCCGTAAAGTACGACAACTAGACCTGGCAAAGGTGAGCATGCATACATTTTAAAGCACCTCCATCAGACCCGCTCAAAATCAGCAGTTTTTGTTTTGCTCTTTTTTTTTTTTTTTTGCTTTTTGGCACTATAACTTGCAAATTTAAAACCAACAAACTTGTACCTTTGAAGTATGCAAAACATAGTATTTTTTTACCGTACTTGTTACAGGATTTTGGAGACCTTGTAACTTTATAAGGACAGGAGATGGCTTCATGAAATTTACAACCATCTTTGAACGTCAATAAAAGATGTTAGCATGTGAAAGGTCTCCTTTTAGGCCATCATTTTGATACCAGGTTCATTTTCTAGGCGTGACTCCTTCTGGGTCAAAACAGCTTTGATTTCTGAACATGTATCTCATTTGATTTCCCTCAGACGCGGCTATATAACGTCATCCAGCGTGCCGATGATATCCTCGACCTGAAATTCTGCACAGACGGGGTGCAGACAGCTCTGCGTAATGAAGATTACGAACAGGCTGCTGCTCACATCCATCGATACCTGTCTCTGGACCAGTCTGTTATCGAGCTGAGCAGGCAGGGAGAAGAAAGTATGGAGCCTCTTGTTCTACATCAGCATGCAATCTTAAACTGCAGGCTTAGGGTTAATTAAGCAAATGGAAAATGCAGTTACAGTTGATTTGAAAAATAAAGCTCCATATAGCAGTTAAAGTCGTTACATTAAGGTTTGGGTAAGTGCCACAAAGATACACTAACACTACCATTTCATCACGTCTGCACAGGCAGCGCTGTGGACGCCAGTCTGGTCCTACTGCAGGAAGCAGAGCAGAAACTAAAGGTCATTGTTGCAGAGAAGCTTGATGAAGCCGTAGCAGCAGTCGACCTGGCACAGGTGGAAAGGTTTTTCAAGATCTTCCCTCTTCTTGGCCTCCACCAGCAAGGCCTCGCTCGATTTGGCCAGTATCTCTGCAGTCAGGTCAGTAATGAAAACAAGTCCTTTATACTAGGGCTGAACGATTATGGAAAATAATCTAATTGCGATTTTTTGCCCCAATATTGCGATTGCGATGCAATATGCGATTATTTTTTAAGGTCTTTGTCTTCTGTATTATTAAACAAAGACAAGCAATACATCATATAGTATGGCCAATACTATATTACATTAATTTTAAACTGTTCTTTCCTGGAAGACAGACCTCTGTTATGATGACATGAGGTGATGCATGAATTGATGACTGACATTTTTATTTAACTTCTTCAATCACAACAGTATATTTGAACATACACAATAGTTTATTTTTAGCTTACAAACATCTGAGCATAAAGTGCTGACAAGGAACCCTGGTGTAAACATTAAAATGAAAGTCAGTACAATGTGCAGATTGCAGAAATATACATTAAAAAAATCAGTGGCTTTACCACACTCAGTTTTTCGACATCTGTGAACTACTAGACAGTCATTCAATTAAAAAATAATATTAAATAAATAAAACTAATAAATAAAAAATACACACATCTTACTGATCTCTGCAGTCAGTAACATTACACATAAAGTGCAAACATAATAGCAATTGTATAAACACACACACAAACACGCCTTTAAAGTTTAAAGGCGTGAAATTGGACGGTCTAGCCTTCTGATTAGCTAATCAGAAGGCTAGTTCTGATTAGCGTCACCGCTGTCTCGGTGGAGTTTAATAAATTCGGCCGTCTGCTTCTTGCTATCTAAAATATAACCAGACACTGGTGTAAATTCTCGACTGTCTCATACTTCTGTTTAATAAGTTTTCTGTTTGACGTTTAGTCAGCTGTGTGAAAACCAAGGAGGAACCCACCCGGGGGATTAATACAGTTTTATTTTATCTAATCTAATAACTTTAATCTCAGCCAAACCGATTTACTCACGAACAAACAAAACACTGAAAAAAGCCCAACAATAACATTTTTAGGTTGTCTAAGTGACTTATATATTACGTTTAACCCGAGCAGCGAAACTCCGCGGTGATCTGAAAATGATGTGCCGGGAGTTGTGCCGTTCTCGGCCGCATCAGTAACCCTCGAGCTCCCGGCTAGCTGTCGAGCTGGTGGGTAGCAGACGCCTCTGAAAACGTCGAAGCACTTTTGCAAATATGGGATATCTTGATAAACCGAGCAGATATTTGATGTTTACACAACTACTTTCTCGCCTGAAAATATGTTAAAAGTTTATTTTGTGACCCAGAAAGATTAGTATGAGTAATTTTAAAACTTAGTAGCGGCCGCCATTGCTGGAAACTGGAGTTTGGCTGGGCCGCGCTATGAATTCTGGGATATGGTAGTAATTTGGACAGCCTTATAATCGCAGTATAATCGCAGCCTTTGCGGTTAGAAAATTGCACTTGATCATGTCGCGATATTATCGCAAATGCGATATATCGTTCAGCCCTACTTTATATTTGCTGCTTTAACTTAAAGAAAGCTGAATCTCATTAATCACAAACCACTTAAACATAAAGAGAGATCCGTGCATGCTGGCTGGTTCCGTGTGTGTGGATGAAAATTAAGGGGGGATGTGGATCCAGATTTGGCTTAATGGGGACATTACAATTCAGCGGTGATAGCACATTGGCAGTCCATGAGAGAGTGTCCAAAGTATGTGGAACAGCCCGTCAATGGACCACTCTTCATCTGTCAGCCAGCCAAGGAGACAAGTAAAGTTATAACGTTCAAAGAGCTGAAGTGAAACCGAGAGTTAAAAACAGAGAAAAGTGTCACTGCAGCCGCTGTTTGTGCTTTTCATGCTGTATTTTTTAATCTTTGGTGTTTGTTTCTCGCTGTTCTCGTTCCCGGTGATTTTCACTGCTGCTCCCTTCAGTGTTCCAGCCCGCTTTACAACCAGTGGTTGAAAACGCCTGTCTGCAAGGCTCTCCATAAGCAAATACACAGACAGCGGTAGCACAAAATTAAGCATAACTCATCATAGGTGGTGACCCTAACTGTAGACTTATGCTATTGTGTGTTATTTATGCATCATAAATTTCTTTTCTATTTTTCCTTAAATGTTTTGCTTTTCATCAAAGGATAGGTTTGGGGTTGGGTTCTTCACCAGTGATCAGTTAAAAGTTGTCTGGTTTACTGATGAAGGTCACCTGCCAGCAAACCAGAATGGGTTCACCGGTGGGGGTTTTACTTTGTTGTGAACACAGACAGCTGCAGAGACTACAGACGTACAGTCATTGTAATGTAACACATGTGTAATTGGTGTTGTTGTAGTGTAGTCCACATGGATGCCATTATTAAAAAAAAAAGAGAAAAAAAAGGGCAGGTACGTCACGCAGACCCAAGTAGACCTCAGCGGACTCACAGATATGGAAACTAACCTCACCTCCTGCATGCTGGCTTGCCGTGCCAGCCCTTGGTCGCTCTATGACAGTGATTTTCAACCACAAAGGAAGGAAACAGTATGGTTTAAAAAGGCACAAGTAGTCACACATTGATTCTAAATGCGGGGATGCTTATCTGTTTATTAGGTTTTTGTACATAAAGATTCATATTTTTAACATAGCAGCTTAGTTTGAGTGACATGAGGGCAGTTGTGGCTGTAATAGTGGCCTTAGTCGAGGTGCATATTTTCTTTTTGTCTCCTATTTATGCATTTCATCACACTTGTAATTTCAGTTTATCCTGATTTGAGTCATGTATTTTAGTCTGCTACAATATGTCATTTTGATTCACACACTCTCACACAGCTTGCCTCCAAAGCTGAGGAGAACCTGCTGCTAGCGACTGGAGCAGATCTGGGTGAGAAGAGAGCTCTGCTGATATTTGCAGACACGCTAACGCTGCTGCTGGAAGGTGAGAAAACACAGACTGTGCGTGTCTGCCTGAATTCCCCTTTGCATGCTCTCTCCACCCGTGTGCTGGTTTGCGTTCACAGGTATCGCTCGCGTTGTGGAGACCCATCAGCCAATCGTAGAGACGTACTACGGTCCAGGCCATTTGTACACGCTCATCACTCACCTGCAGCAGGAATGTGATCGCCAGGCCCAGAAAATAGTTGACAGCTTCATCCAGCAGAGAGGATACCACACCAAGGTGTGTGTGAGACGCCGGCGCTGCGTCACATGGTTGCTTTCACTGCGTCCCTGACCCGGCTGTGACCTTGAATCTGCTCTTTAGTTTCAGGTCGTCCAAAGCAGCATGATGAAGAGTGTTCCAGGGGAGAGGATCGAGCCAAGGTGCGTGTGTTTGTCTAAGCGGGATGCTGCATTTCCTACATGTTTGAGGGTTTATATTTTTGTTTATACCTCTTCGTCCGCAAACAGGGAGCTGGATCCCGTCCTGGCAGAAGTCACTCTGATGAACGCGAGGGCGGAGCTCTACCTGCGCTTTCTACGTCGCCGCGTGATGGCCGACTTTGAAGTTGGGGACGCTCAGAGCATCACGCAGGGTAGCTTCATGTGTGATTTTCTTTTTCTTTTCTTTTTTTAATTGAAATGTGAATGTAAAGAAGTGTGCAGTTGAAAATGTGTGTTTTCCCCTCCGTGTTTAAACACACAGAGCATCAGCAGAACGTGGAGAAGCTGCTGAAACACTGCCTGCTGAGCACAACGATGCAGGAGCTGATTGGTTATTACATTCCCATGGAAGAGTACTACATGAGAGAGTCTGTCAACAAGGTCAGCTGAGTGCAGTGTTATTTCTGTACTTCAAAGACTCCGTTCACTCATCGAAGACTGTTTATGTGTCCGCTGCACTGACACAAACGTGAAAAGGTTGTGTAACATTTCTGTGGATGTGCAGGGAGCTGTACATGTCGAGTCTGAGGTTAATAAAAAAAAAAGCTTAAATTCTGCAGGTCACCCTCTGCTTCAGGCTACATTAGCTGCTGATAGTATAATGCACTCAGATGACAGACCAAACTGTGGCGGTCATGTTGCATTATGGGTAATGTACACATCTGTTTTAGAAAGGGAAAGAGAATATGAGGGATTAAAAAAAAAATTTTAAAAAAGGCAGCTGGCTGG
This sequence comes from Diplotaxodon limnothrissa, assembly GCF_057381915.1. Taxonomy (NCBI): domain Eukaryota; kingdom Metazoa; phylum Chordata; class Actinopteri; order Cichliformes; family Cichlidae; genus Diplotaxodon; species Diplotaxodon limnothrissa. Next base: position 19,063,337 of record NC_140596.1, read on the forward strand.
TTTTACGTGCAAATTCATCAGCATTTTCTTACTTGAATTTACCTGTGATTTCACTGCAAACATTAAAAATTGCTTAGATTACCAGAGAGCAGATGAGTCCCAAAGTGTGGCCTGCAGCCCCCTGGTGGGCTGTGAAGGTATTGCCAAAGGTTAATTGGCAATAAATACAGGCTGTGTCAAAAAGATTTATTCAATTTCAAAAGGTTGTATTTTTTTTAAAGCAGTGGACATTTTAAATTTAAACATTTTATTTAAAAATTTAACACCATCTGCTTCTTGGAGTTTGTGTTTTTGTTGGGGGTTTTAAGCTATCGTCACTCCTGAGCAAATGCTTTGCTTCTCTCTTGAAAAAGGTTTACAGCTTTCCCTAGTGGAACAGTTCAGAGCATACATATTTCCTTCATCAGGGTTTCTTAACCTTTTCCCTGCACTTTAGAATGCCCAAAAACTTCACACATCAACTGTTTCTCATTTATGATTAGTGATGAAAAAAAGGCTCGGCGGTGCTCGTGTAATACAAGACAAGACAGGTCAGCCGGATAGATCAGCAATTTCCTGTTTGTTTACTTTTCCTGAAACAGTTATGTGCATTAATTTAACGTAGTTTTACTCCACATTCATCCCCTGGTTGTCCACCCTGGCCGTGCAGAAGATCTGTGCCTTACATAGAAAAATGAGGACATTTCAGCATATGCTAATTATAAATAGACAGACAGACTGATTCTCATTCAGTCGTGTCCTGAATGTGACAGTAATTTTACATGTGTTTGATGACTCGCAGGTCTGGCAATGAAATGGCTATAGTGACATTTTTAAAAACAAAATGTAATATTTGTAGACAAGATCTGAATATACTCCAAACATGCATCCAAAAACTTGACTCTTTAACACCCGAGTATCAAACAGGATGTCTGACTTATAAATAAAATATTTCTCATGTTTCTGGAACAGTTTAAAGTTTCTCTTTATCCCAAACTTGTAGAAGAGCAACGGTAACGACAGCAGTACCTTGTCACTGCTTGTGCTACTGTATGATAAAGTCAAGTTGCTCATTTTACATCAGAGGCAACATACACTTTGATCTTAGATGGGCCGGACAAGTAAAAATACCCCTTTTGTCACTATAAAAATGTGTTAACTACACATTAAATACCTAAGATATCTCAATATAAATACAAAAATATAATATTAGAAAAAATGCCATTTCATCTTTAGATCTAATTTTTCTACCTTTTTTTTTTTTTTTTTTAATGCGTTTGAGTCTTTGTGTCTACATTTATAAGAAAATTCTGGTAGCTCATCGCCCAGACTGTCCTGTAATTATAAAGTTTTTGTTAATTCCCTAAAAACCTCCTGTTTTTATTACTTATGCACACATTGTGCATAAATCTGTGCACACATTCGAAACAAAAACCGTTTGCATATTATACAGTGAAAAAAAGAGTAACTTTCTATCATTTTACTGTTTATGTGTTACCTTATTGCTGTAGTATAAAGTAACTTCACGTTTTTTATTTATTCGTTACCATGTTATTAACTCCTCTCCTCCCCCAGGCTGTTGCTATGGACACATACGAAAAGGGACAGCTGACCAGCAGCATGGTGGACGACTGTTTCTACATTGTGAAAAAGTGCATCAGCAGAGCTTTATCGAGTTCCAGCATCGACTGCCTCTGTGCGATGATCAACCACGCCAACTCCGTGCTGGAGTCTGACTTCAGGTCGCTCGCTCATTTTCTACCTCTTTAAAATCCTGGTTTTGTTTGGTTTTACACATTTATTACATTGACACGTGCCCCTTTCCTGCCTCATCTGCCTCTTCTCACCCGTCAGGGAGGTGTTGTATAACAAGCTGCGGCAGGGCTTCCCGGCTACAACACTGCAGGACATCCAGCGTGGTGTCAGCAGCGCGGTCAGTCTGATGCAGAGCAGCTTACAGCAGGGCAAGTTCAACACGCTGGGCATCGAGAGCACCGAAGACGCCAAGGCTGCGTTCCTGGTGAGACCGCTCGACACAGAAATACTTGCCTCACTCGTAGAGCAGTTCCTTAGAAATCTTTGTCAGACTGTAAGATAAATGAATCGCTCACATCTGCTGTATAAGCCCTTTAAAAAAGAGCTCAGCAGTAATTTAAAGGAGGAATCGAATGAATGAGCTAAGTGAGTAGCGCTTTAATTTTTAAAATGGCTCTTTGTTAAAACAAGAGCGACTTCAAAAACCTTTTTAATATCATTATAAATTGAAATTAAGAAACACTTAAAGGCTTATAACTACCAGCTGAGGCAGGAGATGTCAAAATACCTCATCTCCAGCAGATTATAGTTTTTAAAGCAGGACTGAGTCACGCTGGCTGTAAGAATCCTTCATTTGCACTCGTCCCCCACTCAGGTGACCCTGAATAACGTCGAGGTGTGCAGTGAGAACATCACAACTTTAAAGAGGAACCTGGAGGTGAGTTTGTGCCACAGCTCTTCCTTTCTCCTGTTCATCGCGTTATTTTTATTTTTCTCCCCAGAAATTAAAAAAAAATGTCAATTTTCTTTCCGGTCAGAACGACTGCTCCAAGTTGTTCAGTCAGGGGGTCAGCTCTGGAGAGCAAGCCAAGATTGAGAGCTGTTTGTCCGACCTTGTCAGCACGTCCACAAAGTTCAAAGATCTATTACAGGTTGGACGTGCACGCAGACACACACACACACCACATGCTTGTCTGCACAGACTTGTATATTTTCTTAATTGGAGTGGGAGCCTCAGGATGGAGAACTGTTGTTAGACCAGAGAGCGCCGTGGAGGGAGAGCTCTTATTTATTTAACAAGTCACAGGAGATCTAGAAGCGCAGCTTTAATGAGATCTTTTAATAAAGCCCTGTTTTCGAGGAGGTGCGTGTCGTTGTTGTGCAACCCCGGGGATACTCCGGGCGTGGCTGCCTGACATCCGGCTCCAATGAAGCAGATTGCACCTGCTCCACACGGTGCTTATGATTCCAGAAAATGCATCCCAGAAACAAGTTTTTGCTTCGTGTTGGCGCTGGAGAAGGCAAAGACTGGAACAGCATAGAGCACCCAGTCAGTTACTAAAATAACAGACCTCGTGCTCCCGGGGTATCCCAGTATCCCGTGAAAACATGACAAACCCACAACCCATGTGCTTCCAGAATAAAGAGAAATGGAAAGAACTAAGAATTTATTTATTTATTTTTTAAGGTCAGGTATTTGTCTTTGGTTTTCTTTCACAGGAGGGTCTGACGGAGCTAAACACAACAGCCATAAAGCCTCAGGTCAAACCCTGGATCAGCAGCTTCCTGTCCATCTCACATAACATAGAGGAGGTAACGCTTTCACCTTTCTGCACACGAATAAATCAGAGGTTACAGAACGTCTTGCTGCAACTGTCTGCATCCCTCACAGGAGGAGTTTAATGACTATGAAGCTAATGACCCCTGGGTGCAGCAGCTCATCGTCAACTTGGAGCAGCTGATGACAGAGTTTAAGGTGTCTTTTAAGATTTGACTTTGTGTTTACCGGCTAAAGATACTCTTCCTCACTGTTTAGTAAACTTCTCTTCTCGTCTTCTGATCTGAACTCCCCGCCAGATGGCCCTCTCCCCGGTCATCTACGACACGCTGACCAGCCTGATGACCAGTCTGATAGCTATTGAAATGGAGAAGACGGTCCTCAAATGCTCGTTCAGCAGGGTGAGGCGCTTAGCTTGGCCACTGGGTGGCAGCGAGCTGCTTGTGCGTCACGTCACTGACACTCCCGTGAAGAAAGGCCTCCAATAATTTATTAATGAGTTCAGAAAGGCCTGTAGCAGAGGGTGCTTCCTTCTGGCACGGCAGCTTCTTCCTATTTTTGTGCAGCATGTTTTTACATAACCTCTAAATAAATTATGACACAATGTAGAACATATAGTCCTAAAAAAGAAAGTTGCCATGTACGTAAAACGCACCCACAGATGTTATTTTTGACTTTTCTGTTGTAGCTCGGGGGGCTCCAGTTTGATAAAGAGCTCCGGTCTCTCGTGGCGTACCTCACAACCGTGACAACTTGGACCATCAGAGACAAGTTCGCTCGCCTCACACAGATGGCCACCATTCTCAACCTTGAGCGGGTAATTTAGACTGTTTTAGAAACACACACACCATTTATGGGGGCTTAGCACCAGTGATGGATTGTAACTAACAATGTTTTTGCTATTGGGAAATATCTATGTGACAGCTTTAGCTGCTATCCATCCATTCTCTTCCGCTTATCCAATTTAAGGTCGCAGGGGGGCTAGAGCCTATCCCAGCTGTCATAGGGTGAGAGGCGGGGTACACCCTGAGCAGGACACCATTAGCTACGAGTTGCTTTCATTAACCTGGCTTTAGCCTACCTGATACAGCAATGAAATGTGGCCTGCTGGCTTAAATGCAGGAGTTCTTTCCCCTGTATAAGTCAATTTTTGGTATTCCTTTCCCCAAAGAAGTCGCCAGTCAGTATCACATTGTTAACTGGGATTTCTTTTATTCTTTTTGTCTCATAGCATGTTTAGAAATGACAAGAACAATGGGCTCATGTGCTTTCTGTCATACTGTTGTGAGCTGGAGAAAACACCAAAAATAACTGAAGTTACTATTACTTTACCGATTTCTTCTGCAGGTAACTGAGATCTTGGATTACTGGGGCACTAATTCAGGTCCCCTGACGTGGCGACTGACGCCGGCAGAGGTGCGTCAGGTCCTGGCGCTCCGCATCGACTTCCGAAGCGAGGACATTAAGAGGCTGCGGCTGTAACCCTCGGAACTGGTGTGCGGGTGCCTTCGATTGCTGTGAGAGTTTTCACTGCAGAACTCTGTTTGCAGTACGGACAAGCCGAGGATTTCTTTTTATCTGAATTCTTTGGGGGGGTTCAGACCTTCTGCTCTTCACCCCTGACTGATGACAGTCTATATCATTATAGCCGGGCTTTTATGGGGCAGGGATTTTGACGAATTTGATAGGAATTAACTGTAAAATATGAGAACGTTCTGTTAAATGTTTAATTAAAAGCGTGACTGTGTAATTATATCTCAGTGGGAGTTTAACCTGTAACTGGCTCTGAGAAACGAGGACACACTGGGACTGAGGAGCGGCGCTCTGCGGCTCTCAGTGAAACAGAGCAGTAATGAACATCGTACCCATTAAACTGACAGAAGCAGGTCAGACAGCTGATCCAGCCTAGTCATTCAATATATGAATAGCTCCTTGTCTACAGCGATGGAACACTTTTAACCTAATAAATCGAGAGCTGCTGTGCGACGCCTCTGATCCCCCGCCATCCGCCACATTTCACCGAGTGCCGCTCCGCTGCTGCGCAGGACCTGCTCCCAATCTTTTATACATATTTCTGACACTAAATACAAAGCTGTGCTCACCAGGCGATGAAGCATTAAAAGTGGTCCACTCTCATAATGTTCAGCCTAATTTCCCGGTCTAACCTTAGTTCTCGGCACAGATTAAAGCAGGTCAGCGTTTGTTTAAAGTTTTGTTTTTGTTTTTTCCTGAGCAGCGTTGCAACCGTGACGGTCTCGTTTTTTGTTTTCCTTTCAGTCCTGTGTAATCAGACTCAGACAAACGCAGGGATAGTTAGGAAAAGTGTGGCTTTAATGTAAACACAACATTCGATTGGCTCAGCACAAACATTCCACATGAGAGCAACCAATAAACTACTGAATAGGATGAGGGGTGCAGCACAAAAACATTCACAGTAAAAAAAAGAAAAAAAATCTGGTATAATCATAATATATATATACAGTACGGTGCTTTTTTTTTTTTTTTTTTTTAAGGTGAAAATGGAGATATGAGGGTTGATATGTGATGGCTAGAGAGTATACAGGGGTGGGAAGATGAATTTCTGGGTGCATGGGTGAAAATAGAGAGCTGGGTTTGTTTGTTTTTGTTTTGTTTTGTTTTTTTCCTTCTCTGTGAAAAGAGAAACATGACAGAAGAAAGAGGAGAGAAGGAGAGGAGAGGGGAGTGGTGGGATAATGGTTCCCTCCTCACTGATCAGGGGAGGGGAGGTGAGGAGGAGGAGGGAGTGGGGGAGGAAAAACTTGACTCCCCAGACAGAGGCTGCCTCAAATGAAATTGTTCTCCCCGTGCAGTCTTCTATTTCTACACAGATTCACATCGAAGGGTCACGCACCACACGGAGAACAAGATGTCATCGGAGGGCTGATTTCTACCCTCTGAACCGAAGGCGGGAATCGGTGCACCCCAGTTATTTTGTGACAGGAAATAAATAAGGTGGCATGGGATTTCAGGAGGTAGGAGGAGGCATGTAGGGCGTGAGGCTTAAATAAATAAATCATTCACTGATAATAAAATGTTATATCTGTTGGTTAAATAATAGAGTCGATATAATGAGCTATGATTTCTGATGCTATTCCCCTAACTGTTGTTCTCAGATGGTTGGCACCGATATTTTTTCAAGAGATATCATTGGCTGTTAGGTATTTCCTCAGGCTACAGGAGGCCAGTGCTGATGGGCAGCCACTCTGAACAGAGGGATCCTCTCTTCTAATCGTGATTAAAGTAAAAGAGAAAACCGAGAGTGGAACAGGCCTGGGGGGCTACTCCGTCATGTGCACATCTGAAGGAAACTTTAAATAAGCCTCCTTCTTTTCCATCCATAACCCTCAGCCACAAGTACAGCACCTCCCTGACATCCCCGTCGTCATCTCCACACACAACAGCAGCTCGTCAAACGGCGCACCAGAGGCTGTATTCAGTCCAAAGACGCGAGCCTTGAGACTTGCACTTAAAAACAAAAATGCCCACAAATTCTGGGGACAATATTCCACGTTGTGCTTAACCCAAAAAAAAAAAAAAAGAGCACGCTCCTCGCATTACATTTCAAGCTCCGGCTGAATAAACCCCTGGTGCCGCCGCTTCTGACCCTCCCGGTTGTTGACACGGTCATAGACGAAACAGCAAACATTCAGCTCAAAAACACATTTTGAAAAAAAAAAAAAGACAAAAACGGGTTTTTTTATACTGAAATCAAAATAAGAGGAAGAGGAACAAATCATGGCAATAATCCAGTGTGGTGTCTGACGGCAGCTCTTTGGGTCCGTTTGGACGTGTAGAATTACATATTTATGTGTTTAAGTATCATCAAAATTATCATTATTAACACCTCATACACTCCATGACAACCTCTGTGCTTGGCCAGGCCTCAGTATAAGCCACACCCTCTGAGGTTGTTTGCAATAATGATGTCGGTGACGGCATCAAACACTACCTGGATGTTTCCCGTGTCTGTGGCACAGGTCAGGTGACAGTAGATCTCCTTGTTTGGAGAGCGGTTCTTACTCTCAAACTGAACCTGAATATATGCAGTAGCGTCTTCGTAAGTGTTAGCACCTGGAGAGAAAACAGCAGAGGGCGATTAAAGCGCGTCGCTTTGCTCGGGAAGCCGCTCCGACTGAGGGCGCGGGACTCACCTGTGTATTCTGGAAAACAGATCGTCAGCGGGGACTTCTTTATCTTCTCAGCGAACAGATCCTTCTTGTTGAGGAAGAGGATGATGGAGGTGTCGATGAAGAACTTGTTGTTGCAGATGGAATCGAAGAGCATGAGTGATTCGTGCATGCGGTTCTGCGGAAAGAACAAGTAAAACAATGAGGGGAGTCTAATAAAACACAGGCCCAAAGGAAAGCCGGCAGCGCTTCAGTAAAGATCGTTTCTTACTGCTTTTGTTACTTGGACACAGGCCCGGTCTGAGCCCAGAAAAACCCTGATAAACAATAAATCGCAGTCCCAGCTTTAATGATTGTTTAATCGCTTTTGTTATGAAACAGAACAAACACACATTTTACAGGATTATTATTATTCCTGTTAACTCAGCCGAGGCACTTGGCAAATATGCATGTGTGGGGGTTTTCCGTCACAGAGGCCTTTTAGAGCAGTTTTAGCCAAACACAAAGAGAAATCACCAGCCTTGTCACATTTTTTAACCACTTTTGCTCATCTTAGTCTGATTTTTTTTTTTTTTTTTTCACTAGAAACGGTTGGAAGTCACAGGAAAAGGCATAGAGTTCTGTCAAGTATGGTAACAAAAGTATTAAGCCAGGGGGGAAAAACCTGTATGTATCAATTTTATATTGAAGAAGAAAGTAAGAAAACGATAAATAAATGAATAAGAAGTGTTTTTTCCATAAAATTTAAAGTCTAAGAATGGAATGAGGTGATGTGTGGACTGTACAGCCTACCTCTGAGACAAATAGAGATTGCATAAATACATATTTTTATACAAATATATAACACATGGCGAAAAAAACTTGCCAAGAAATCTTCAAGTTAATTGGACGACTTCTAAGTTTTATTGGATTAGCGTCAGTGGAGGGATTCAGGCACACTTACAGTTGTTTCATCTTCATGGAGCACCTGGTCGTACCCACTCAGAGCGACGCAGAAGATGATGGCCGTCACGTCTTCGAAGCAGTGGATCCATTTCTTCCTCTCTGACCTCTGACCTCCCACGTCAAAAAGCCTGGAAAAGGGCGGGGGGTGTCAATACAGAGCAGGAGCAGAAAACCTTTGAACTTCGAGCAGGAGCGGCTTCCTACCTGAAGTGGAGGTTTTTGAAGGTGAAGTGGGTTTCGACGATACCAGTGGTCTTCACACGGGTTCTCAGGATGTCCTGCTCTGTGGGCTGGTAGTCTGCCGCACCAATTCGGTCTAAACTGTCCAGATAGCTGATGAAGGAAGACAGGAAAAGCAGTGGATAAAAATGGTGGATTTTTTGTTTGTTTTTTTTCCTTTTGTAGTCTCTTTGCTCGACTCACTATTTAGCCGAATCATTAAGCTGGTATTCTCGAGCACGGTTGAAGCACTCCTGAGTCCCGGCGTCAGCCCATAAACGCTTCATAGCGCTGAGGAGCTCTGCAGAGTACGGCTCTGTGTCCTCCATACGACTGACCACATCACAAACCAGCTTAGCATCGGCCTGCACGAGCACATTTCATTAGATCAGGGAAGAGCAACTAAATTATATCAGTATATTTATTATTCATCATCTGTCAGAGCTGTATATATGGGGCTTTTTAAATATGATAAATCAAAATACACATCTGTTCCTCTAAATGGATGCTACAAAGAAGTTGAAAAGTACACTAGATAAAACTGCTGCATCCAGTCCTTAAATCAAAACCCAAAGATGCTGTGAACTACATGAGACCAAAATTCGAGGTTATTTTGTTAAAATTGCAGCTTCTGAAGAGCTGAAGGGTGAAGGTAAGACTAACTTTTCGATCCTTGTCTCCAAACTCAATGCCCAGTGAGTCCATGGCTCGAAGGATGGCTGCCAAGCTCTGGATGGTGTTGCTGTAGACCACAGGCTTGTACTGCTTCACATCATCCCCAGAAAAGCCATCTTCATGGATAATCCTGCACAAGTACAGAGATATAAAAGAGGGAAAAGTCAGACTAGTCCGTATGCTAATACGCATGATGTGTGCGCATGTGTGTGAGGTGGTTACTGTCTTATCATGCTCTCTCCCGTGTTCTCTGCCTTAAATCCATCTTTAAGTGTGTGTATAGTGTGTATAATGAGGCAGAAATTGATCACACACTCCGTCTGTGATCAGTAATTGAGCAGTAATGCGATATTTATAATTTATGATGGGAAATGGGGTGGAATCAGTGAGAGCACCAATCAATCACACAGTTAAACTCCTCCATAATCCGGGTAGCATTAAATCATCCATCAGGACATCCTCACCCCCTGGCTTGATCGATAAAATGTCAGGTGCATCCTCCTGAAAACTGACCCGCGATCCACTCCTTAAAGCGGGCACCCCGTTCGCTCGCTTGTCATCAGCAATTGATATTTGATTTGGGGGGTGGGGTGGTAAATATGGGATGACGGTTTTAATATATTCATCTCATTAGTGCACATTACGAAAAGATGTTTCACGGCAGGGAGATCAGCCTCACGCCCTGAATCTCCACCACCATCATAAAAATTAACAGTCGTGTGAAATAAAACATTAACCCAGAGGGAAACAGGAGCAGAGGTGCCATCTAAAGCTGATAGGAATTATACCCGTCGATTAATCGCTCATGCAGTGAGTATTTCCAAAGTGAAAATACTCAAAATACAATTACGGATAAAAGAAAAGCACCATTCAATCATCAGAATAAGTTCCTGACAATTAACTAATTGGTGAAGCTCTAAGATAACTGTGACTATTGATCAATCCTACAAGGACGTGTGTGTGCACAAAATGCTTATAGTGACAAAAAAACCCTGCATAATAATAACTATTCTGACTAAACGAGATACAGGGAAGTGGATAGTTGTTATGAAATTATTAAGAATTCAAAGCACTAGTTTAAGGTATATGCTACTAATAAAGACCAATCACAGAGTGTGACAGTGGAAATGTATATAAATAGACATGCCTGACATTTCTGCAGCTGCAACTGACTGCTGTGGCAAGTGCTACATCAATCTATCGATGAAGCTGCTCCTTGTTTAATTCACTCAGTCCATGTGGAAAATCTACTCTGGTGTGTGTGTCTGTGCTGCACTTTTCTGGCTCTACTAAGGCTTTTCAAACATTTCCTGTTGCCTCTCTTTTACAAACTGGCTAGAGTGAAATTGCAATACTGCCTAAATACCAACCTGCAAGATGATGAGTTGGCAAATCAAAATAAGGGCATGCAACCTGAACTCTCCAATACCTAAACTTTATTACTCATGATGTGTGTGTGTAGTAAAAACCCATCCATCTGCTGCTTGCTTGGGCTGAAGGAAGCTCTGAAAGTGTTTGTAAACACTATCTGGCCCAGTGTGTGGAGTTCAGGGAAGAGTGGTGAGTTATGGGCAATCAGAGACCGCAAGGAGGGTAATGAGGTGAAGGGAAGAGGCATAGAGGGAGGGCGCAGTCGGTGCAGTTGCAGGAAGGAGACAGAGATGTTTCACAGGACAGAATAAGCAGAACAGCATGGCTTTTTCATGCTAAAACATCGACAAACTTAGCTAAGAGGGTTAGAGGAGATGACAACTGTGATTTAAAACATCAAAGAGTGATTTAGCTCAGACAGGGGGAGGTTTAGATGCTGTTTTAGAAGCCATATTTCTGCGTAAATCGGCTTTATGGGCAAAGTACTCCCGGCGATATCGGGCACTTAAAGCCATTAAGATTAAAAGCAGAGGTATTCACTAATGGACCTGTAGTCCTCACTGTAATTCACACACGCGCGCGCGCGCACGCACAAACACTCGCATACGGAGAAACAACACCCACACCTCCCCAGTCGCACACTCCCTGTAGTCAAGCCAAAGCCTCGTTAACTACATTTCAGCACCCCGGCGGTGAACAGCACCCTGGGACGCACCGGTGTGGCCTCCGCAGCCTCACTGTCGGTCTACAGGAGGTGCTCGAGTCACCGGCACTCCTCCTGGGCTATACGGCATCTCGAAACATGGCGGCTCAACCTGCCTTAGCCCATATAGGGGAGGCAGGCGCAATCTCAGGCCTTTCACTCTCGATGTGTGTAAGAGGGTCGGAATAAGGCCCCGAAAAAATTAAAATTAACGGACACTTACTTCATCTGCTTGACGATGGTGCTTTTGCCGGACTCTCCGCCGCCTGTAAAGAGGGGAGGAGGGCAAGAGTGAGAGCCGGCAAAGAAATCAGTACCACGGAGAGCACCTCCGCCCCATGCAGTCCCACCAAAAGAGGTAGACCGAGCCGAGGAGACGAAGCCCCGCGGCCGGGGCGGCTCTGATCTTACCGAGCAGGAGGAGTTTGACGTCCTTTGCGGCGACCATCCCGTCCTCTTTCAGGTTTTTCTCGATGGCCTTGCTCCGGTCCAGAGCGGCGCGCTCCTCGGCGCTCAGCGTACATCCCATGTTTCCAGGCGAATGAGCAATCCCGTCGTCTCCCCGGTCCGCCCTGTCCCTCGCCGACTCTCTGTCACTGCGTTGTCTCGCTCGCGCTCTCCTCCCGCGCGGTCTGCTAGAGCATTAGGCCCGGATTGAGGGCGAAACGGAGCCGGGATCCCGAAAAGGTCTTTTCTCCGTGACTGTGAGTCTCTGGCTCCGTCCCCTCTATCAGAGGGGGTTGAGAAGGGGGGTGGGAGGTGGGGTCGTTGTGCTCGAGCCTGCGGGGTTGGGGTTGTTGTTAGGTGGGGAGGGGGGGTCTCGAGCGCGCGCTCTCTCTCTTTTTCTCTCGCTCTACAGGGCGGCGCTGATGGTGATGATGGCAGCGAGCGCGAGCGATTTCATCGTATCTTTTTTTTTTTTCACGAAAGCAGGCAGGAGGGGCGCTAGAGGATGAGGGAGGGGAGGAGGAGGAGGGAAAGCTGCGCGAGACTCACCTAACGCGGACAATCTGGCTGACGTCAGAGCAGCCGAGCTCTAATCACGTCCGATGAAAGATTATTCAAACGAAAGAGCCGTTTAAATGGCAAACGTCGCCCCCGTGTCTCGTGGCATCAGTGGAAATCGTGCAGCGGTGGGAACGTTAAAATGCCCCAGCGCGGTCACCGTCTATTCCCTGGGACAAGCATGACGTGCGATTATGTCAACAGCATAAATAGGCCTGACCTTGTGATCCCGGCGAGCGAGTTTACTGTGTAAAAGTACTACAGTGATTTTTAAATAACGTTTTAGGAGTTAAATACAAATTCCGTGTATCCTATGCACAGGTATGCTATATAACGTCTGCCGTTGGGTAACTGTAACGGTGTAAAGCAGCATAATCGCAGTCACTCATATAACCACTAGCATAAACAACTGTTTACGAATGCAAATATAACACTTTAAGTTTTTTAAATATTACATTTAAGATCTTAAGCTCATTAAAAGCTTCATGAGGAAAAATGTGAAGAACAAAAATTCCCAAATTAATGTGGTGAAAGGTACAAAAAAACCCTCTCAGAAACAGGGAAGTGGTCAAAAGTTTACATCCACTCATCATAGGTACAAATGTCACTGTAATATGGGGCTTTTAATTACTGTTTTTGTAACTGTTCTTTTTCTAGGGTGGAGTAATTGTACAGGATACATCTTTAATGACTTTAAAACACTAATTTGGCGAATATACACCCCAATAATTGCTTTAATGTCTCTTAGCAAGTTGCAACCAGACGCTTTTAGTAGCCAACAACAAACTTTTGGCATAATTCTGTCTGTATACTCAGCCATTATCCTTAGCAGAATTGGTAGAGTTCATTTGAATTAATATGGTGTCCTGGTATGGACCTGAGTTTTCAGCATAATCCACAAATTTTAAGTAGGGTTGAGGTCAAGGCTTTGGAAAAACTATTCCAGAAATTTAATGCTAGCCTGCTTTATCAATTGTGTCCAAGTTTCAACTGTCTAGCTGCTGTCCTTGAGGTGCAGTTGAACATTTTGGAGGTAATCGCCTTTTTCATTATTCCATTTATTTTGTGAAATGTACCAGTACCAGTGGCAGCAAAACAGCCCCAAAACACGATGCTGCCATCACCATGCTGACAGATGGAACAGTGTTCTACAGTGAAAGCCTCACCTCCTCCAAACATACCTCTTGTGATCAGAGCATGGACTTTTTTTTCTTGGTCAGCACCCTTTCAGTCCGGCTTCACTGTGGACAGAGACCCTGTTGTTACAGAAGTTTTCAGTTCATGGCAGGCCTTGTGGCTCCCAGCTTGTTCCTGAACATCCTAAACAATTTCCTCTCATCTGAGGGTGACAGGTTGAGTCTTCTGCCAGATTTTGGTAAAGTGAGGACATATCAGAATAACTTGTACTTATGTACAATAGTTTGAACTGATGATCTTGCAATCTGAAGTTCTTTAAAACTGGCTCCAAGAGACCTTCCTAACTTGTGTGAATCTACAAGTCTCCTTCTTAGAGCTTCATTGAGTTCCTAGGTCTTTCCTTGGAGTACTGGTCAGTCCAATGAGTGCTGTTAAACAAATCCTTTTGCCAGCAAAGAAAAACAACCAGTTGTAGTTAATCATAATCACTAAGGGGAATGAACGGTGGTGTTGTCAGTTTTTAAGACATTGTAGAACCTTTAGCACCACCTATTTAAAGTTTTAAGTCAGTGTTTGTACATATTTGAATCTGTATGATTGTGGCTCATTCTCAGCACCAAATTCTTGTTTTGTAAGTTATTAAAGATGTATTCTACACAATCATTCCTCCCTGGAAAAACAACAGTTCAAAGAAATACTTAAAAGCTCCAAATTGAGGTTGAAGACATCCACACCTGGACAACTGATTGCTCCAGACCAGCAAACTGCTTCCCAGGAAAGCAGAAGGGATGTAGCTACTTCTTTTTTTCACAGAACGACACAGAGTCCTGTAAAAACTTTCTTTTTGCATGTGCCTGTTTATAGGTTTGGGACAAACATACACAGCCATTCAGATGAAGTCTCTTTCAGGTAAGTCTTTGCTGATTTCGACAACACACAACCAAACCACATCCTGCACATATCCCATCGGCTTAGCGCCACAAAAAAAAAAAGAACATGTGTATCCAAACTGGCTGACCTGTTGTCACACCTGTTCACCTGCTGACCCCAACCCACAAAACATTATGTGGATTAATTTTATTAATCCACGGTGGTTAGCACTGTTGCCGCACAGCAAGAAGGTCCTGAGTTCAATTCCACCATCAGGCCGGGGTCTTTCTGTGCGGAGTTTGCATGTTCTCCCCGTGTTTGCGTGGGTTCTCTCCGGGTACTCCGGCTTCCTCCCACCGTCCAAAGACATGCAGCTTGTGGGGATAGGTTAATTGGATAATCCAAATTGTCACTAGGTGTGAATGTGAGTGTGAATGGTTGTCTGTCCCTATGTGTTGGCTCTGCGACAGACCGGCAACCTGTCCCGGGTGTACCCTGCCTCTCGCCCTATGACAGCTGGGATAGGCTCCAGCGCCCCCCGCGACCCTGAAAAGGATAAGCGGAAGCGAATGGATGGAATTTTATTCTCCATCATTATGATCTAAATGTTTTCTTGAATTCATCTTTTAACCTCCATCAGGCCTAAAAGTCATATCATTTAAATCACTTGATGGTATTAACAATATCAGTGTCAGCTTAAATCAACATATGCCACATCATGTCAGTGCCACAAAATTCCCAAAAATATTACTGAGGACACAGCCTAGCTATCACCAGCAGTTGGAGCAGCAGGGACGTGTGTGTTTAACTTAGGACACTATGTATGTCTATTTGAAGGGTCTGTATCACATTAGTGTGTGTGTGTGTGTGTGTGTGTGTGTGTGTGTGTGTGTGTGTGTGTGTGTGTGTGTGAGATAAACACGTCTAATCCACACATCACATCTGGATGGATGGTCAAGTTAAAAAAAAAAAAAAAAAAAAAAGTAGGGGAGGGGCTCTTTTACAGTGGACCCTGAATGAAACCAGCACAGGAGCTCAACCTGTAGAAGCTCCATCCATCTTTGACAGCCAAGCTGAGATAAAACACACACACCTACCTCAGATCTGCCCTGAAGCGCCCACATCATGACTCAAGCAATGACACACACACACACAGACGTTCAGCATCAGCAGTTCAATCATGTGCACGTGTGTGAGTGACAGCCAGCGCTGGTGGAGAGGGAGGGCGGATTAACACTAAATTATACCTGAGGGACTTTTGACAAAATGGTGTTTTCAGGTTTAATTACACTAATGCATCAAACAGAAACATGAAGCTTGTTTTTTTGTCTTTTTTTTTTTTTTGTTCCTCAATCATTTAATTTGAATGCACCCATTTTGTAGGAGAAAAAAAACAGTCTCGCACTCATTAGAAAGAAGACCCAACAGGTTCCATCTGTAAATAGACTTTAAAAGGAGAAACATGATGACAACGGTTTAAACAGTGCATTAAACTCATGACAGCATTTTTAAAAAAGTGATGACAGATCATTCAACTAAATTAAAACAATTATCAATAATACTAATAATTGAAAAGCAAAGACGTGAATCATTCAATATACGCACACACTCCCACACACACTCCTACACGCACGCACACACGGGGGATGATTTGAAGGACGGGATGCTGTCGATGACAGATGTGAAGAACAAACACACTGTGTGTATAACATAAGCAGGGAGGACAAAGTTGCTGCTCCTTGCACAGAGAGGACTCCGCCCCCCTTCTCTGTTTTCACAGCTGAGACTCAGAGTTACTCTCGCGGCTGCGGGTCCAGAATATTTTCAGCCAGGCTCGTGAGTTTGCAGTCCTCCAGTGCTTTGACCAGTCGGCTCAGCTTGGCCGCCCTCCCCTCCGCCTGGATGAAGCGGCTGAGAAGCTGATAGGCTTGCTCATACAGCCCTTCTCTCTCGTACTCGTAGGCCAGGTTGTCTATTGCCGGGCCCTTCAGAGCGCGGCAGTTCTTCCCCAAGGCCCTCCCTACGTGCTTCCACTGACGGCCAACTCCGTTAGAAAAGCTCTGCACATCTGCCGCTGTCAGCATTCGGTCCTCTGACGGGGCCACAGGATAAAGATGAAGGGAAAGCATTAATGTAAACCGCAATCAAGTACGATTACATAAACAGTGTTTTACAAACAGATGTAAACAGCAAGCTCTCACAGAAGAACTTAGGGCAGGGGTGTCGAAACTCCTATTAGTTCACGGGTGACAGTGAGTCGAACTCTAAAACCATTACACAATAATGTATATATAAAAAAATAAAATAAAAAAAACACTCCTCAAATGTTTCCATCTCTGAGGTATAAAAACCTGAGCGAGAGTCAAGATTTTAATAATAGCTGGAACCATAAAGCTAAATGAAAGACACCCATCATCCCACTCCACTAAAAAAACAAAAAAAAACAAAAAACACAGCCAGACAACAGAAATGAGCACTTTCTTTAAAAAAAAACACTGCTCATTTAATAAGAAATGTATTTATACACCAGATGACAAAAATAATCTATGCGTCTCTCCATGTTTCCACATAAACAGAGTCCATCAATCCACCTTTTTAACTGCTTATCCAATTCACGGCTGCAGAGACAATGGAGCCAATCCCAGCTGTCACAGGGTGGAGGCAGGGTGCCCCCTGGACAGGCCACTTGTCTCTCAACTATTCCCAATCTCATTCACACCAATGGGCAACTTAGAATCACCAATAAACCTAATGTGCATTTTTTTTGAATGGTGGTGGGAAGCCTGTGGATTTAGAAAGTCACAACTTTTCAAAATCTACAAATACATTTTCACTTCCCAAACTTTTCCACTCCCGCGTAGTAATCCCAGCATCACTACGTGAAGAATCACATTTCAATTTATCGAAAAATTTGAGTTTTAAAAGAATTTACTGAGAGTCTTTAGCAGGCTGCTTCAATCACACATTTGACTCTTCTGATGTAGTGTTTCTTTTCAGCTGATAACTCCAAATGCTTTTCTAAAAATGTCCAGGTGAGAGCACCTTGGGAGGGAGCTCTAAGCAAATAATAGTACCTGACTCTAGTACAGCAAACTAAATAGTCATATAATCAAAACTACAGTATTTCATACTAATGCTGTAGTTTTCCAGGAGTAAGTGCACACCTGAATCCTCAGACCAGCAGTGTTACATTCTCCGCTGATGTCCAGTCATCCCCCACTATGAGTGTATGACTATGAGAAAAGCTAAAGGCTGCAGCTTTCAACCCAAACTTAAACACCAATAGGACTTGTGTACATGATGCATTATTAATTCCTTGCTTCTCATTTAGTGTTGATGTCAGTTTGGCTGCTGTTTTATATAAAGGGCCACACATAAGGGACACTCAGCACCTCTGGAAACTCCTGTAAACATCTGTAAAATTAACCACATTTATTTTCAAGCTTCAGATTTTTTCGAAACATGTAAACCATGTTTCTAATTAGGTAAGTGAAATTTAGCCATGTTGGTCCACTTTTAAAAGCAGGAGCAAAGAGTCAACAAGAAGGGCTCATCCAGTTGTGAGGCTAGAAGAGAGGCAGAGCATCTGCCAGTCATGTATCATGACACTGCTGGTGGTACACCCAGCAAACGTTTAAGACCCCTGAACTTGTATGACCTCCCTGTGGACATTTAATAAATCCCTTTTCTACATACATAGAGCTCCGATTGCATACGGCTGGAAAAAAGCTCAAGTGGATGCACCCCCACACTGTTTAATTTTAATGTACACCGACAGGACTTTCATACTTTAATACTGCACTGTCCTTTTGCCAGCTGTAGCTGCAGATTCTGCATATTCATTCGTTTCATGTGCTTTAAGATTATAAAACAGCTGTAATGAGTAATTTTCAGCCAGATGGGGACAGTGATAGGATACCTCTCCAGGCTATCTGGAGAGATGGACCGGTGGATTTGAACCCAGGACTTCTCACTGTGAGGCAACAGTGCTACCCAGCTGACCAATGTCCTAACAAGTCTAAAGTTCATCTTAACTTAGCTTAAGCTTTATGTCTTCACTACCTCCTGAAGTGCACATCGCACTTAGCACCTTTAAGTTCACTGGTTTGGTTTTCTGGCTCACTGCTTCAGCAAGCAGCTGGTCTCAAGCAGCAAACACTACTTGCTAAGCACCAAACAACAAACAGGCAAAGTCAGCGAATAGCCTGTGATCACAGAGCTGTGTAATCTCATTGTTCATATGGAAAAAACTGATCAGAGCAGCTTTAAAGTTGTGCACTTGCATGATCAAAAGTACTGAAAAATCAGGTGCAATTAATAAAGAGCAGTCAGTTCATTAACAAAAATCCCTGCTGTTGTACTTTCACACTTTCCTTTTTTCCCATCAAGACCACCAACATCAATTTACAAACCCCAGGAGAGCCTTAATGTGTCACTGGGTGTTTAATTTCAGTTGTTTGGCAGCCACCAAATCTCCTGCATTTTTATTAATTCAAATTTTAGTTGACCCAATATGAAATCAGTCCAAGTATGAAAACCAAACACATTAGCTGCAGGCATTAATCTCTTCCCACTGACTGGCTGGATTAGGGAGTCAGCTGAAATAGTATTGAATTCATGTGCTGTCGAGAAAAAAAAAGTCAATCAACAAAGTTCTGTCAGCTTCTTGAATTTGTTTTTGCAGACACATGAGGAGAACGAGGAGATGGCAGTAAGCCCACCATTTGTAAATGAACGACAATCCCCGATAGTTAAATTACAGAGAATATCTAAATAATGTACTGTGGACAGCACACCACACACACGACTAGTAACAAGGACAGTCTCGACTCACCAAACACTCTGTTCTGAAACTTGAAGCAGTTGCTGGGAACGGGAGACTCTTCCTGCATGATGGTGACGGACTGTGAGGCAGGACCGCGGGCCTGACTCTGCAGCTGCTGCTCGAGCTCATCGATCTCCTCATCGCGCAGGCGCTCCGGCTGAAAGGCACAAAATGGCAGAAATCACTCAGAATAAAAATAAATGAGAACGTCAAAGTGGGCACACTCTCCGAAGGCCATAGTGACTACAATAAAGGGCAATGGCTTAAATTTGGCAGAAACAGGAGATTATTTGTTTCAAAATGCTAAATTTTGCGGTTACATTTTCAGTGGATCCAAAATCCTGCAGAGCAAGTACTCACAGGAACTAGAAAGAGTTGAGGATATTTCCCATATTGGCTTCTCTTCTTTGGCTCTCTGGTAGAATCAAATTTAAAATCCTGCTCCTCACATACAAGGTCTTGAATAATCAGCCCCCATGTTAATGACCTCATAGTACCGCATTAGAGCACTTTGCTCTCAGACAGCAGGCTTACTTGCGATTCCCAGAGTATTTAAAAGTAGAATGGGAGGCAGAGCCTTCAGCCTCCCAGTTTGGATTCAGGAGACAGAAACCCTCTCTACTTTTAAGATTAGGGTTAGAACTTTCCTTTTTGGTAAAGCAAATAGCTAGGGTTGGATCAGGTGATCCCTGAATGCCCTCTTAGTTATGTTGCAATAGGTTTAGACTGCTGGGGGCTTCCTGTGATGCAGTGTTCCTCATTCTGGTCTCTTTTCACTCACTGTATGTTTTGACACCTCTCTGCATTTAATCATTAGTTATTATTAAATCTCTGGCTCTCTTCCACAGTGTGTCTTTTGTCTTGTCTCCCTCTCCTTAAACTCAACTGCTCCCAAAAGTTGGCTGTGTGGAACTCTAACGAGTGATCAGGCTGAACTGTCACTGAGAGAGTGTGGCTGTTAGCTTTCAGGAACAGGTATGATTATGACAAACCTGCTTGTGTGAATCTTTGTGAAAAGGTTTCACATTGCAGCTAAATTACCTTGCAAGAAAAAATCCCATTAGAAATCGGCCAGTGTCAGGCACGGTGAGGTGAAATGAGATCTACTTTTAAAATCTTTTTGCCTCTTTAAAATCACTGGAGAACAGTTTAACAGGAACATCAACCTTACCTGTGACAGGTGGATGTGCTGTAGGCAAAGATCCAGCTTGTCCAGACACCGATCCAGAGTATGAGTGCCTGCCTTGAGCTGGGTTTCCACAGTTAACTCCTGGGACAGAGCGAGCAGCCGGCAGGCGTGCTGGCAGAGATACTGTCTCACCGCTCCAGAGCTGTAGCTCTCCAGGAACTGATGACATGCTGCCACATTCACAAACTTCACCTCCACCCCCAGGAAGGGATCCGCGTCATGGACCTTTAGGATCTCAAATGTACCCAGGCCTCCAGCAGAGTCTTAACAGTGGAAGACTATGATTAATCAAGGTAAACCCTACAAGAGGTTTTTTCTATTTTAATGAGCATGCAGTATGAGAAATGCCTAACCGAGGGCTCACCTGTAAGTGTCAGCTTGATGACTTTGAAAATGATGAACTTTCCCTGTGGGTCTTTGTAGAGAGAGAGCAGGTTCACACCGGGACACAGCGACTGCAGAAACATGACTGCGCATCCCGTCCATTGACCTCCATCCACAGTCTTGTCCGCCATTCTCTGAACACTACTTGAGACAATTAATGCAGAAAGGTACACTTTCATATATTGTATATTCATCAAATATAAAGTGAAATATTTCAAGCTTTGTTTTTGCTTTAACTTCATTGATTTTAATGTACGGCTCATGAAATCAAGTATCTGAGATTAGTAGAATATTTGCCGAGATCAATGGGAATAAAAAAGGATTTACAAAGGAAACATCCGCATGTTTATACACTTGATACTTGGTTTGAGCTCCTTTGCCACTAATTACTGCACTTATGCAGTAATTAGTGGCATGAAACCGATCAGCTTGTAGCACTGCTGAGGTGTTACTGAAGCCTAGGTTGCTTTGATTGTGGCCTTCAGCTTGTCTGTGTTTTGGTTTTGGGTATTTCTCGTCCACTTTGTAGATTTCTTGCGGTGGGAGTTAGGGTCAAGTGAGTTGGCTGGTAAATGTAGCAGGGTGAAAACATTGCCAGCAAACCATTTGGTGGTAGTTTTATCGCTGTGGACAGGTCCTAAGTGGTGCTGGGAAAGGAAATTGACATCACTATAAAGGTTGTTAGCAGATGGATTGATAAAGTGCTCTAAAGTCTCCTGGTAGACGACTGTGTTGACCACCACCAGCAGCAGCAGATGAAATGGCACCCTAAATTGTCACAGACTGTGGAAACTTCACACTGGACTTCAAACACGTTGGATTCTCCACTCTTTCTCACATATCCAGGACCTTGATTTCCAAATCAAATGCAAGTTTTACTTTCGGCTGAAGACGTCTGTATGTGGTGGCTCTTGATGCACTGACACCAGGCTCTGTCCACTCCTTGTGAAATTCTCTCAAGTTCTTCAATCCACTTTTTCCCCCTCTACAATCCTCTCAAGTCTTCTGTCATTGTGGTGCAAATTTTACAATACTCTTCATTCTTCCAGTCAACTTTCTATTTATATGCTTCAATACAGCAATGACTCTCTATGGCTTATCCTCCGTGAGGAGGGTGTTGATGATCGACTGGACAACTGTCAACTCAGCATTTTTCCTAATGATTGTGCTTGACCATGTGGTTAACAGAGTGTAAATATACTGTGAAATCCAAATTAAATATTCTACAATATTCCACTACATGAGCTACAAACCATAATCAACTGAATTTAATCAAAAACAAGTCTTGAAATAATATGCTTTGTGTAATGAATACAGAATACATGGAAGTTTACTTTTTTAAATTCAATTACATGAATGATATTCAATTTCTTGCACTAGCATAACAAATAAGACAGTGAGCCCTACTCTATCACCTGTTTGTAGGTTTGCTTGTTTGTTAAATTTGAGGATTTTCTCCTTTTCTCGTATTTCTCTTGTCTTAAATGTAATGTTTCTGGGTTTTGTTGTGTTATTTAAACATTTAACTACATTTTTGGATATAGATTTTTTTTTAACTGGTTCAAGGTAAGAGGCAAGGTGAACCCTGAATCGATCCATCACAGGGCTAACATTTGGAGACGGACATCCACACTTACTCACAGATAATTAAAAAAAATACTGACAGCAGCAGCTCAGCCTCCTAGCAGATGCACCTGTTTAAATTTCAAGCTTTCAAAACTGACCTCTAACTTTGAGATCACGGTCAATGAGATTCAAACTCACCTGAGATTTTTAACTCATTCACTGCCATTGACGTCTATAGACGCCAATGGCAGTCAACGTAAGTTGAACTGAAGCCCACCAGCAGTAAATGTAGACCTGCAAGGGGGTGCAGGGTTTGCGCACGTAAGGGATTGCGCAGTGAGACAAAAATGTGGTGCAAGTCTTGTTGTGTTTCACTGCCAGCCATTTTCAAATGGCTGGCAGTGAATGAGTTAATAGATACACCAGCTGTATCAGACCATTGCTTCGTTCTCGAGTTATCACATTATCGCCCAACAAACTTGGGCGTCCACGTCCCCCAACCACTCGCTCAGCAGGATAATGAAAATACCCCATCAGCCTTTTACGACTAAGGGGCAAAAACAACTATTACTCAAACACGCATGTCTTTGGACTGTGTGGTGAAACCGGAGCATGCAGAGGAAACCCATGAAGATGTAGGAAATATGAAAGTCCACAGAAAGGCCCCAGTACAGCAGGAGGTTTGAACCCAGTGTAAATCACTGTTCCTCCACCGTCAGCAGGTAATAAAAACATGTGGTGAGAGACGTACGTCATCTCAAATTCAGGCTCTAAATTTTTGATCAGTGGTCATTAATTCTACGTCTCATTTTATCTGAAGCAGGAGATTCAGTTTCTAATCGTGTTCACTCAGAGTGATGGGATAATAAACCGTATCACCTCTGCTGACTTAACCGCCCGACCCACGGCAGCCAAAATACATCCACCATGTTTCTGGCCTCACTCCACCTTTTTTACCCCAGCTCCCTTCTGAAACCCTCATTACATAAAAACATGTTTAATCTCATCCCTCCCCTCCCCCACTCCAGCCCCTGACTCCTGTGCCCTGGATGAACCGCTGAAACCTGCTGGTGCTGTCTCTATGCATCCTGACTTGGAGCGCTCTGCAGGGAAAGAGGAACCTCTGAGCTGGATTAGGTGCACGTCCTCGCATTTTACTGAATCACAGTATGCTTGGCGGCTAGGTGTACAGGAAACGACTTAGGCAGTATGTAATTATTTGCTATCCTATCAACTGGTACACTGGAAGTATACTGTGAGATTAGTTTAGCAGCTGGATGAGGATTAAGTGATCATCGGGAGCTTAAAATATAAAATTCATCCTTTGCTGCCAAAAGCCAACCTCTAGTATTCCCTGGAGAGCTTGTTTGGGTAACAAAAAAAAAATTTGATTCAGAAGCATGAATCAAACGAATTCAAAAGTGGCTCATTTTGTCCAGTCCAAAAAAATACGAACAATAAATTCAGATGACATAAAAGGGTAAAAATGGAAAGTCCTCACATTTGAAAAGCATAAGCAGAAAACATTTCATAATTCCCCCTGACTAAGTTTGCAAATGATCATTTTCAATTATAAATGTAGCTTTTTAACATCTACTCGCTTCAATCCATACATAAATATAAGAATAACTGACACTGAGGGCTAATAATTTGTTTAATCATCCCTATAATGATCATATCCTTATGACCACACAGCATTAAGTTACACTTCTAGCGTTTTTAGTAAAGCTCTCTGTTAGAAAACAAAACATGCCAACTACATGGTGACGCCATGCCATATATCATTTATCTGATGTCAAGTCTGGCAAGAGATTTAAAATGACCACAAATTCTTCTTTTTTCTTTTTTTTGGTCTAAAAAAACCTTGAAAAATGTGATCACAGGGTCTGCAGGTAACTCTGTTGCATGTGTCTGCCACACCTGTGTGGGAGTCATGCAAGAAAAAGGTCTTTATTGTCAGGAAAAGACCATCCCTACATGGTTATGTCAGCCTGGGGGGGAGCATCTGTGACTCAAGTGGTCAACAACCAGTAGTTAAATCCTTGGCATGTCCATTCTGTATGCTGTGGTGTTCTTTGGCAACATATTAAACCCCAAATCTCCTCCCATGATAATAATCCTCAGCACACCGACAAATCCACAAAGGAAGACCTCAGAGGCAGGAAAGGGAGGGTTATCGTTCCTGTGAAGGTAACACTTGTTACATGCAGGAAAACCCTCAAACATCTTTCAATTGATGGACATGAAGGAAGAGAGGTCAAAGATTTGCAACCCAATGTGAAACACCAGGTGGACAACACAAGCTTCTGTGGCTGAGAGCGTAATTACTTTTTCACACAAATGAATGATGTGGTGAAGCATGCGACCTTTATCTGTAGTCACTGTATCAAAGATCAGAGGTTTGCTCGTCAAAGAGAAAAGCCCAGTTTCCAGAGGATGTACTAGGTGCTATTTACACAACTGAATATTGATGGAAAACAGCTAAAGCTAGAAATATTGATTCCTCATATCCGAAAGATCCTTAAAGTAGTTTTAACAGTAACAGTGTGATCTGACCATCCAGAGATATAAAAATGAACTGACTCTGTCAAAATTCAGAGGTTTCAGCTCGTGAGAAGTGGGTGGCAAAATCAGAGCCTTCGTGGTCATTCATCATCCGAAGCTTCAGCATTCTGTGATTAAATCAAGTCGGTTTTTCCAAGGTTACAGTGTTTTTAAGTTTCAAGTTCAGTTTGACTTGTTTCTTCAGTGAACTGCTGGTTAGAGAGGACAAATTTTCCTCAGCAGAAGTTTGGAAAACCTGAGGCCTTACATGTTGGGAAGGCTCCTCTTTACAGTCAGTATGAATAAGAGGAGCACGTTTTGCATGCAGACGCATAAAAAGTGACTTGTGTTTTTGATCACCTTAACTTGGCAGGTCTTCCAAAACCATTTCAGTTAACCATAAACTTTGTTTGCAGTCTATTTTTGCTCAGGCAAGTTTATAAACAGTTTGTAAACTGTAAGTAATGAATTAAGGGGCAAGAAAAAAACATTTAACTCCTCTGGAATATCTGAGGTTTCTGAATTGATTCCCAGCAAAATATTATATGGAAAAAAGCACACAATGACTAATAACACACCAAACACAATCTGAAATTCCTCCTCTTCATCATGAATGCCTCTAAAAACTGCTACAGGAAGCATCTGACGGAGGTCGCGGCTGCTGAAGGCGGCTGTTTCAGTTGCTAATTTCAAGAGTTCATTTGTTATTTTCCACCTTCACTGTTTGTTATCTAGCTGTTCATAAAGGACACGAAAATGTTTTCAGTTTATTCAGATTTTGTTTTTATCTTATTTTGACTTAGAAGATCAGATCACATTATTTCCAGTGTCTTTAAAACAGTTATCAATTTATTTTTCAATTTAGCCTTAGATTCCTTTTAATTTTGGGCTGCCATGGTATCAGAAAACCCTCTTCAGCATGGCTCTTGTGTTTCAAGTTAGAACATTCTAATTAGGGAGACACATCCAACGCAATGTGTGAGGGGTTCATCTCTGAAAACGACATTTAGCACATCTGAACTAACTCAAAGTTACATTAACAACAGGAGGCTAGTTGCGAATAAGTTATTTATCCCCCTGTACATCGAATATGACTAGCACTTCCACTATAAGTAGAGTATGGATGACCTGGGTAAACATGTGGAATGAAGCTGACTTAAAATAATGGTTCCTACACCAGCAGCCTGAGCCATGGATCCATGCTTTTATGTCAAATTCTGACCCTACCATCTGAATGTTGGAGCAGAAAACAAGACTCATCAGACCAGGCAATGTTTTTTCCCCCCGATCTTCTATTGTTCAGGTTTGTTGAGCCCCTGTGAACTGTAGCTAGGGTGGCACTCGCTGTGCCCTCTGCTGCTGGTATGGCCTTGTGCAGCTGCAGCCTATTTGCTTCCAAGTTGGATGTGCTATGTTTTCATAGATGCTCTCCTGCATACCTTTGTTGTAACTAGTGGTTATTTCAGTTGCCGTTAATTTCCTATGAGCTCAAAGCAGTCTGCCCATTCGCCTCTAGCATCAACAAGGCCATGTGATTGGCTGATTAGAAATCTGTGTTAAGAACAGGTATATCCAATAAAGTCGCAGTTAAGTGTATAATAAATACGTACATCACGATTACAGCTTTAGCTTTGACTTCTAAAGTCAGGCAAGCCAGAAAAAGTTCGAGATCCACTGAATTATAAGCAAAAACATTAACAAATATTGCTATCTGAGGATATTTTATTACATTGCTATGTTTCCTAGCTTAAAGTAACAACAAAACCTTCGATTACAGCTTATAAACTCATCATAAATTAAGCCTTACAGAAACAACAGAAAACACACCCAGAGTTTACTCAAATTATAGACTATGTAACTTTAATGTCAAAGCTATAACTGTTGTCCAACTTAAAACTAGGGGACGTGGTTGCTATGCGACCCGTACGTACAGGTGAGCTAGCTGATTACCTTCATAACAGTTTGACAGCTGCATTGGTTTGAGTCAGAACACCGCAAAGATAGCTATTCCGTTTTAAAATGTCAGTACCTTATACTGAAAGGGATGGAGGTTACTGTGAGAAATGTCACGCAGAATAGATAGAGCTACCGTAAAGCTACGAGCAGCCACGCCGCTGAAGCGGCCCAAAGCCTCGGGAAGTCCACACGCCTAGTTTCTGCCTAGGAGGTCCTTTGATTCACCGTGAAGTAACACTTTGACAAACTCGGCTCAAACTTACCTTAAAACTTTGTTAAAGTGTTTGGTAACGCTTCCTTCTGTGGAATCACACGGACAGTATGAGCTTCCTGGCTTCCCATTGGGTGAGCAGCAATCAAGCTGCATTCTGATTGGTGAAAATCAACGAGGAAAATCGTGACGGGAAGGAAGTGTTTTTTTTGTGTGCGTGAGGTTTTCTTTTTTTTTTCTTTTTTTTTCATTTTAACGTAAACGTTCATATGTAGTTCAACGAATCTCGTTACGAACAATTACATCTAGCATTTAATCATAAATATAAACCTGAACCAAAACACTGAAACACTTTACTGGCTCTTTGACGAGTCTAATTTCTCACTGTGTTCGCTGGGTTTTTGTGTGTTAACAGATTTAAACAGCTGCTGGGGAAAACCAAAACAATGCACTAGGCATATTTGCATAGTCACACAAAGCGATGCAGGGGTGCAAAGGTTTTCCGGAAATTTAGACACAGGTGCAACTGATCTAAGAAATCTAATCAAAAACATTAATCAAATGGAACTTTTATGTCATTTATGAACAAATATATCTGCTGGCTTCAGCTTTTAAATGTTATTTTGTTTAAATATATTTGTTTTTGGGGACTTTTAGCCTAACACAACTAAATCTGAATGTATATAGTCCTGTGCAAAAGTCTTGAGCCAACAGCTCATTATATTTTGTATAGTAAGAAAAATATTATTTTAAGATAAATATAACAACAAAATAATCAAAACATGAAGACAAAAATGTAACCAAGTTACAGCAAGTCTAAAAAAGTGAGTTTTTAACTGCTTTTTAATGAATACCACAGAGTCTGGAGGATCTCAGGCTCAGTGGGAGAGTCTGAGCACCACTGCTGCAAAAACTCTGTCTCCTTTAGTACTCACCCTGATCACATGATGTCTAGAACTTGCTAAAGATGTATGGATGTATGGAAGTTTACTGATCTAGACTAATGTTTGTCCATGAAACACTCAACACATAACTAAATTGGTAACAGTGTGACGTGTCGGTACTTCTAACACTTTTGCAGTGGCGTACAAAGAAGCTTTGTTAAACCAACAGAACAAGGAATTCCTATCATTCAGATGCAATGATATAAATGCAAGATATTAATTTCCAACTTAGAGCATGACACTATTGAAGAGTGAACCAGAGATTTAATGTGAACATCTAAAGTGAAAGCTGCATCAAAAGTTACCCCAAGGTTCCTAATAAAAGATTTAATAAATGTGGCATAGTTTCCAATATTTTAGACACAAATCTGCCAGGGGCACAAACAAGGATTCATGTTTTTCTTCAATAAGTTGGATAAAATTGTCAGTCATCAAGCTTCTAAAAGAGTCTATGCACCTATGCGATCTCTGTAACTTAGAAACACATTGGGGCTTAAGAGGTATATAACAGAATGTCATCTGCATAACAGTGATAAGGAATGTCCTTAAAAGCATTCAAAATGTGCTGAAGAGAGAGCAGGTATAACAAAAACAATCAAGGCCTGCAAACTGAGCCTTGTGGCACACATTACATCTGATTGGCAGCATCTTCATTTTTCTGCATGATCCCGAACAC
This sequence comes from Diplotaxodon limnothrissa, assembly GCF_057381915.1. Taxonomy (NCBI): domain Eukaryota; kingdom Metazoa; phylum Chordata; class Actinopteri; order Cichliformes; family Cichlidae; genus Diplotaxodon; species Diplotaxodon limnothrissa. The sequence continues at coordinate 19,091,997 of NC_140596.1, forward strand.
ACTGCTGATGCAGTAAAAGCATACGTGTATAGAAAACACACAGTGGAACACTATCAGTAATGGACTGGCTTCCACAGAGCCCAAACCTCAACCTTGAAGCAGTGAATTGAAGCAGTGTGGGATCAAACAAAATGGCTTTGAAAGTCCATCAAGAAGCCTGGAGAACTATTCCTGAAGGCTAGTTAAAGAAATGATAATCAGAATCAGAATACTTTAATAATCCCTAAGGAAATTATGTGGGTTACAGTTGCTCCAAGACAATAACAGTAACAGACTAAACTAATTAAATAATACAATATATTACAAAGTTTACAAATAGCACGAGTATATACAAAATTGCTCAATTATAAATATCAAGAATATTACAGAGGTGAAATGTATATGATTGACATTTAACTGTAACCTGTGAAACTTTGTCATTTGTTATTTTACTGTAGAGCATGTGCAAAAGGGTGTAACTATTGCAGTGTGTACTGTGTATTAGATGGAGGAGTTGTACAGGAATGATTTCCTGTGTTGTAAATAAATGGTGGCTTTTTTGGCATCATTAGGGTAAAAAAAAACAACAATAATCTAAAATAACCTTTTTAGCAAGTTCTAAGGAACCAGAGTGGTACTCCTCTTCCAGGCACAGGCAGGCCACAGATAATAAGATCAGATAAGACCACATAATCGACACAGTTAATCTAAGAACGTTGTGAAAAGTTTATTTTTAGTCATGTTTTTAAAATGTTTTTCTCAAGCAATGCACAACGCTGGGCAACGAGCTTTCATAAATGTTTTATCTCATTTTTTTGTGTGTGTCAGAAGTCTATTTAAACCCTACCATATTAAAAAGGTAACACACAAAAGTGAACAGCCCCCAAAGATTCTCTGTCAGGAAATTTACAATTTGGATTCTTGTACATTTACTCTAGCCAGTCAGGTGAAGGTAACACGCCTAAATGTTGGATGTCCACAAAAAGAAGAATAAGATGAATCAGCTCCCGCATGCTTGACAAGTATAACAGCATGGATACATAAACAGTATAAAAGATTGATAAAGGCACTCTGATGCCATGTGTTGGTTTTGTGAATTCCCGTCCTGAAGCCTCAACATGAGCATTTTCGCAGTCGCCGTCTTATTTTTGAACCATTTTTGAAACAAGCACATGGTGGATTTAACTGTTAAAATGAGGGTTACTGCACAATCACAACTTGTGATTAAGAAGTTGGTATGCTTGTTAATACCCTGCCAGCTAGCATGGTATGCTTGCTGGATTATGCTCCTTTATAACTCTAATAATGACCATAATTCACAAGATGAACTTCATGTTTCATTCTGTATGACCTGAAAATAGCAACTGAGCCCATAAAAGCGTTTACTGAGGTCACAGAGTGAGGGGGGGCGAGGGTCTTTTTCTCATAAATGTGAATACAACCTGAAGTCTTCTTGGAAGCAGAGGAGTCGCCCCCTGCTGACCATTAGAAAGAATGCAGGTTTGAGACAAGTTGGCATTACTTTTCAGACGCAGTAGCGCCATCATAACTACGGCTTTTCTATTTAAAAAAAACCCGTTTTTGTCAAGTTTTGTTAGGCCTGAATGCAGCCCAGGTGCATACGCTATGCTGGGGACTGGCTCTGAATAAAGCAAGGAGAGCCATTTTCATACTTTTCCAGATTTCTACAACTTTAACAAATAATATAAGTAACTTTTTAAGGTGACCCCTATACCATAAGACTATTACAGAGGCCTGGGTTAAAATGTACACCAAGGTTGTTTTGTGCGTGTCTTTTTCCCAGCTTTTCTGTCCTCTCTCCACTGTCCTATTGCAATAGTGACTAAAAAGCCTAAAAATACACATTTTAAAAAAAAATTCCCCCTTCTTGGAATAACTAAAAAACTGAAGTGTCAGTAACATCACACAAGTCAAAGTAGCTTTGGTTGGCATTACACAGCATGTTGCCCATCATTGGTGGTTAGATCCAACCAAGACTCCATCCCTATATATTTACAAGTGAGAGGAGTGAGTGGAGTTCATCAGCCAGTGTAAATGCCCCCCCCCCCCCCCCCCACACACACACACTCTTATGTATTTATATACATATTTATTCATAGTAGACAAAAGAAAAGTCATAAAACTCTCTGCAGGTGGAGCTGCCATCAGGTTCGGAGGTGCTTTTGTGGTTGACGTGTTTGACAAACTTGAGTGTCTCTTTGTCTCTGTAGACGAGTGCGAGGGAATTGTCCTCTGGGTAGACAGTCAGAAGCTGTGAAGAAAGAAAGCGATGATGATGACTGTCGAAGCAACATCCACACATGTGCGATTACATGTCACATTAATCAGCACTCACCTCCTCATCCTCTTCATTAGCGACATAACATGTGAAGCCGCCAAACTCTGACTGCCAGCCTATGAGAGAGAATTAAAAGTTCAGTACAGTCACATTGGTGTCCGACAGTTCGTTCTTCTCCTGGGTGTGAACTCACCGGCACAGCCGAAAGGCAAAACGAGGTCCAGCGCATATTCTGCCCGCGCTGCCTCTCCATCGTGCAACAGGGTGTAGCCGCCATGAGACCATCGACGTACTTCCCCACAGCACAAAGGGGTGCTCGGCTCTGAAAATACACAGAGGTCAAAACACACGAACAGCAGCAGCGGCGGCGGCTGAATGAAAGCACTCACAGCGATGCACACCTTTCTCTCTGCTCACATCTGCTGAGGATGGTTCATTTGACGACCCCGTGGCTTCTCCATCATCTTGCTGCTTTTTATCCTTCTCTTCATCGCCATTCTCTTCGTTGTCAGCCGGGCAAAGATAGTGCAATCGAAGGCCAGTGAAGTTGGAGAGGAGCAGGAAGAACGCTTCTGAATGAAGCAGCTCCCAGCATGCACTCACACACTGAGGCAGCGAGTCCAGAGCAGCTGCTTCATAGCGCCTGAAAGCACACAGATTATTAGCCAATCTTAAATACAGAGTGCTACTTTAAAGAGTCAAACATACTCACCTCTTATTGGGTGGACCTCTCTTCTTCCACTCAATCTGAGAGAGCCGAAGTGCTTCACTCACCTCTTTGAACTTCTCCTCCTGAAGACAAACGCATAATCACTCAGCGGAAACAAATGAACACGGGAAAGACACGACACCGGTTCCAGCTCTGCTCTGATGCCTTTTTGAAAAGCAGTGCACACTGGATACTTGGAAATTACCTCATTACTCAGTGTTGTGTAGCTAAAGCTGAGGTACTTTCTGTGTGGAAAAAAAAAACCATGCGTGCTTCATCTGCAAATCATCTGTGAATAAGAATTTCCAGCTTTGGGAATTGCATTTCTATGGTGCAATGTCCGAAAACCGTTCTGAATAAAAAAGCTGCAGTACTGCGTCGGTGGAAAAGAGTTTTTAGAAGTTACCTTGAGAAATCCTTTGAGCTGAATTTCAGAGCTGTCTTCAAAGTTCTCCTGAATCTGCTCTTGATAAGAAATGTCCAAATAGATGGGATTGATCCACTCCAGCAGCACCGTTTCCTGCCACGAACACAAACAGCAAACACATGAGCTGGCAAGGAGGCCGTCCAAGAGAGGAACAATCTGACATTATAAGAAATCAACTGATGCTCACAACTGATTAAAAAAAGCTTACACTGGAGCCTGGAGATAGCTAGATTTGCATACAGAGCTCTCATAACACTATAATGTACACTCACAAGCCACTAGGTACACCAGCTCAACTGCTCGTTAATGCCAGTCAATGGAGGCATGTAAACATGGCAAAGACAACCTGCTGAATTTCAAACTAAGAATCCGAGTAGTCAAAAAGTGGTGATTCAAAGGACTTTGAACATGGCATGACTGTTGGCACCAGATGGGTTTCTCTTAGTCTTTATGCTGAGCTAAGCTAACAGATGCCTCCAGCTGTAAATTGATTGAGAATCATGCAAATTATATGTTATATTTATCAAACAAAACGTATAAAATTCTTCTTCCGAAATTTTTTGAGATATTCCCACAAGATAGCACCCACATCTCTCGGTAAGTGCGGATTCCTCTGGACGGGAGCCACTGTGTGGCGAGGAGGACGTTCCAGAGAAGGTCCGTGAAACCAGCCACTCAGAGACAGCCGACATTTGTCCTGCGACAAAACTTCAGACACCTGAAGAAAAAAGAAACCCCAAACAGTGTAATTTCCAAACGCAGCCTTTTCAAAGAAATAGTAAAAACAAGAATATTTATTCTTACTTGGTGAAAGGAAACTGGAGAAACTTCAAAGAGCACGAGTGTGTTCCAGGAGGGTACGAGTGGCTTCACTATGCTCTGTGGCTGCAAATTACCTGACGACAAAAATGAAATACACACTTCTGTTGTGTAAGAGAATACACGCACGCGCACACGCAAACACAGTGGGACACTCACTGTCTGTTGTGTAAAGATCGAGGGTTCCCCCGTCGCTGCTCTGCCACGGGGGCACAAGATACAAAATGAACGCAACACGCCTCCCCTCCAACTCATCATCGTGGCACAAAAGAACATCTAGAAAGAAGACAGACAGACAATAACTAAAACAGAAACTCACAATGTAACAGTTTTCCTACTGAGCTAATCTCACCTGTATATTCATATTTGGCACAAGAAATATCCACAGTGGGCTCCAGCTCAACCCCCAGAACCTCCCCGAGCCAGGACCGGAAACGCCCAAACAGTGCTGCCCTACAGACAGTGGTACAGAAACGGGCACACTGTGAAAACCTGGCCGTGACCTTTAAACGCCGTTTAAAATTTGTAACTCTCACCACACGGACAGATTGTTTAGCTACCTGAAAGCCCTCTGTGACATTTTGTTAAGACATAAATAATAGATGACCACAGAGGGAGGCCGTTACTGTGTAATTACTGTATTTATTCCCCAGTGCTGCACTTCTTCAGCAGGTAAAGCGCATATACTCACAAATATGTATCCAGCACATGTAAGTGATTCACTGTAGACAGCTTATCATAATTATAAGAAGAAAGCAGCACGTTATTTCTCAAAGAAGAAAGGTTTACACTGGATTGTGCTATTTTGGCTTGTAGTTTGGCCCTGAGTTCTACTCTGCTCCGATGACTTACAGCCTTGTGTTCACTGCCAGCCTCAGCTCTGTAGTAGAAACTAAAGAATAAACCACCTTCCTGCTTTAACAAACAGTCCAAATATTCGCAAGACGTTTCAGTCATCATCACTAAATGTAATATACCAATTACGAGGGCATCTGTAATCTCTGGCTCCACCTGCTGGACCTGATAAATAAACTTCAGAATGTTTCTCATCCTTCCATCAACAGTCCAACAATATCAATATGGAGCTGGATACAAATACAAAAGTACCTCTTTTAGTCTCGGTAAATCTGCGAGCCAACATGAACAATGCCAGGACCCTGAAGGTGGCTCACTTAATGAAGTCCTCATTAATTTTCTTGCTTTGAAGCTCAAAACACCAGCTGTGAAAAGGATCTGTGACTTAAATCTACCTGATGAATTTTGTCCACATCTGCTTTGTGCCACCAAACACAACTCTGACCTGTCAGAGGCCTTTATTCCACAAGACCTCTGACACGAGGTGAGGCCACCATCGATCAGGATGCTCTGTGCGTACGGATACATTTTTATAGCGAGCAGTATTAAGGTTGAGGGTAGGGCTGGGCCATATCATACCGTTCACGGTAATACCGGGATAATGTTGGGCAACGACAAGAAAATGAAATATCGCGATAGAATATGGGTAAAACGCGCATGCGCAGTGCCTTTGTTTTCATACGCACATAGAGAAAAAGGCACGGCGGCGTTGGAGACAAGGGTGAAAGCGGATCGTTGAATGAAACGGATGAACCAGAATTGGTTTGTAAAAATGCTGCAACGACAGTGGTGTGGAACTGGTTTAGCTTGCGTCCGTCAGATACACAACAAAACACTATTTTTGGTTGAGCGTGCTAGCGGACCGTCGTTATTACCGTGTTTTTTGGTAAATACGGCACACTTAAAATCAAACCTTTGATTTTTCTGAAAATCGACAGTGCCCTTTATAATCCCGTGTGCCTTATGTATGAATTCTGGTTGTGTTTACTGACCTCAAAACGATTTTATGTGATACACGGCGCTCGAAAATCTGTCAAATGTTTTAGTGCGACTTTGCTAAGATATGAACCCGCACCGCTTGATGGATTGTTGGAGCATTACGGCTACCGTAGGCAGGAGCCTCGCGGAGTGATACGTACTGTGCTTCAACATATAATACCGTATTGCATGTGTATAAGCTCTTTTTAAGTTTTGTGGATATTATAGATGGTTATGCTGAGGATATGTCGGCCAATTTCCACTGGAAATGCATTTTGGTTAAACTGTCAGCAAGGAATTTGCATTTGCACTGTTACGTTTTTATACAACTTTAATGTAAAAAAACCAGCTGCTTGTTTAAGTGAAAATACATTGATGGGGTTTTTTTTGCACTAATAAAATTGTGGAGTTGTAAAGTATTTTGTCTAGTGTCAATTATATCGTCAGTTATATCGTTATCGTAAATTTTCAAATCTATATCGTGATAAATGACTGAATTCATTTCATTAAGTGCTTTTAAATCTAAACTACGAATCCTTGAGGCCAAGTCCATAACATGTAACTGTTTCAATTAGATTGATTGTCATTTTAACTGACTTTTTTATTTTTATTTGAATTTTATTTTTTATTTTATTTGTATTCTTTCACTTATTGTTGCATGTGTGTTGTTGCTGCCTGCGTTTGAGTAATTTCTGTAACTGTGAGACATCTGCTGCTGCCTATCTTGGCCAGGTCTCCCTTGAAAAAGAGGTTTTTAATCTCAATGGGATCTTCCTGGTTAAATAAAGGTTAATAAATAAATAAATAAATAAATATTTTTGGTCATATCGCCCTGCTCTAGTTGAGGGGTCAGAAAGCACTCGAGTCAATAAGCCTTGGGTACCCAAGTCCAGTTCACCCATTTTCCTTTAGCCACTTTTTTTTTTTTTTTTTTTTTTTTTTTTAGGCACCAAAACATTTTATGCGCCACGTTGTGATTTGATATTGCTTGTGTTTCACCTTTAAGCACGCCCTTTTCTTTTCATCCACTTCCTTGCCTTCATCCTCTTCTTTTTTCGTCTTCATCTTCTTTGCCTTCTTCTCTGTTTTTGTCCTCTTCATTGTCATTCTTTGCTTTTGCCATTCTCCTTTTTGGATTTTTTTTTATCTTCATCTGCCTCCATCTCACTTTAACACACTCTTCTGTCACACCAACCTTCTGCATGTCTTCCTTTGCTACAGTCGTGAACTTCCTCTGTGTTCTACCTCCTTTCCTTTTGCCTGGCAGTTCTTTATTCAACATCCTTCGTCCAGTACGTCCACTACCCCTCCTCTTTGCACATGTCCAAAACCATCTCAGCCTTGCCTCTGTAACTTGGTTTCCAATCCTGTTATAGTCAGGACCCATCTGGGTCACTCCCAGTGAAAATCTTAACATCTTAAACTCTGCCCCCTCCAACTCAGAGCTGGAAGTTCAGTCGTAGTTTTTAAATAATATGACAACAAGAAGACGAGTATAATAAAATGTGAAAAAAATCAAGGCTTCTGATTTTCATAAATGAAAGCTTTCTGCCCATTTGACAGCTCACACACACATATAACACAAATGAATTCAAACTATTTTGTTACCTCAGCCCTGCGATATGTGGCTCTGTTCTTTTCTTCAGATCATCTGACTGTGTGGGGACAACAAAAACAAATAATAAAAAACAAATGATAAGACACTGGAATAAATCAGTGTGAGGATGAATGAAAAAAAAAAACCTGTTTCAATTTATACAGGTCGTTTGATTTTTCATGGAAGTTTAGCTCCAGCAGCTCTTTCTTGAGGTTTTCTGCAAAGGCTTGGCTGCTGATGAAGTTTCTGAAGATGCAGTGAGGGAACGGTTGGCAGTCCAACTCCAGATCGCCTGCACAATAATTACACACACACACACACACACACACACACACACACACACACACACACACACACACACACACACACACACAAAGGAAACTGTGTAAACAGCAAAGTTAAGAAATGGGAAAAACAAACGTGGCAAGATTTTCTTTAGAAGAGAGACAGAAACTTAAAATACTACACTGACCACGGCCACTGTCCAAGTGATCGCTGCTTTAATTTCCCGGTCAACTATACATAAATTGCTCGTCGACACGGTGTTTTAAAGCTGGTGAACTAGACCAGAAATCATTGATAACAAAAGAACAATAAATCTTCTTTCTCCGGTACTTTATACCCGCTCAGTTGCAATGCAATTTAACGCTCAACTACAAATCAATGGCTTTTTGATGGTGACCGGCGCGGAATGATGGTCAACTATAAATCGACATTTTCTCGACGTTGTTTTTGTCACCTGGTCGACTACAAATAGATCAAATATCAATGACAAAAAAACAACGGTAAATCAACGTTATTACAACGTCCCTATAGTAAGACCGTCGGTTTACCACAGTATTTCAATGTTGTTACAACAGTGGCATTTCAACCCTGACCATAACATGGAAAATCAACATCAATTCACTGTCGTCTTGCTATCTGGGGGGTCTTTACAATCTGTGAGGGCACAGTTTCAGAACAATGATTAAAGTTTAATTTGGGGGGATGTTTTCTGCCTATATTAGTTATTATAGCAAATGTTAGACAGGAAAGCAGGAAGAGAGGGGGCATACTGTTGTATTACAAGATACTGATTTGACAACTATGGGGAGAGGGCATGCAGGTCCCCACTCCGGTTATAGTAAAAAATGTTACAGTAGGAACTGTTTCTGTTATGTATTGCAGTGTCCACTATCACGTAGCTCTCTAACGTCAGAGAGGGTTTATTCCAAATTTGCTGCTCCTGATTGAAGCAGATCTCCCAACAAATTCCCGTAAAACACCTATAAAAGCTGCAGGTTTCTGAAGACTGATTAACAGCTGCAGATAAATATCTGAAGCTGAACTTTGGTCCTCTCACTGACCGTGGCTGTAGGTAGTCTTGCGGCTCCATGCCTCCGTGACGGCTCTCTTCACCTGCTCGTCTTCTACGGCTGCGCAGAGCTCCGCCGGCTCCTCGCGGCTCTCCTTCTCGCTCTTTTTCTTCTTCTTCTTCTTCTCGTCTGTGCTGCTGCACTCGTCCTGTGGTCGTTTGGTGGTGGCCATTACAGAAACCTGACACGAACTTTCAAAACACGCGTGGACATGGCCTTGCACCATGCGTCGCGGATAAATGACGTTATTAACGCTTGTAGTTTGGCCCTGAGTGAAGACTGTCAGGCAGAACTGAACCATGACTATAATATTCACACCAAACTTTTAGGATCTGATTTCAGGGATTTACTTTATTATATTTTTACCTCTTTAGCTTTCGGGTGATTAGGTAATAAATCTATTACAGCAGCCAGGTAAGAAAGCATATTAAAGATATAGCTAGTATTGCTGAACAACTTGTATAAAGACATGGTCAGCCATTTTCAGGGCCACCTCCAAGAGGAAACCTGATGAGGTGAAGCAAGTACACAAATCAAAATAAATGGCCTGTATTTATATAGCGCTTTACTAGTCCCTAAGGACCCCAAAGCGCTTTACACATCCAGTCATCCACCCATTCACACACTGTTCACCCATTCACACAAAATAAGTCCGGTTCCTGTTATTTCAAGCGCTTAAGACTATTTAAAAGCAGATCTGGTGCAGACTACATAATTTGGTGCTAACCATAATCTCAAACACATGCCACAAGTTTAAAAACCCTAGAAAAAGAAACTGGGTTGTGGGGCTAAACCTTTATTGACTATGACAAGGATATTCTGTTCAATTAAAACCTGTTGGCTGAGATCTGGGCTAATTAGAATAGAACTCTAACTTAATTTTCAAAATATAAACTTGACCAATACTTTCCAGTATTTTTCAAATATAATGAAAATGAAGTCTCAAATCAAAAAGTCAGTTTTTCCATGATAAAAATGTTATCGAATTAATCGACTACTGTGGGTGGTTCCTGGCTCTTACCATTTATTTAAGCTATGGTGAGGAATTTCCTTAAGTATAAGATGTTTTTGAAGCTTTTTTTAGTGGTTACGATTTTTTCATGCTGTCTAATTCTAGTCGAAAATCCACAGTATTCCCAAAATACATTGTAATGATTTTCCTTTTTTTTTTTTTTTGGTGTTTTTTAAAGTGCATGTGTTATAAAACATGTCTCTATAACCTGCACATCCTCTCCTGTCTTTTTATGGCATCCATTTATATTATTATGATTACTCATGTCTGCAGTCACATGAACATCAGAAAGCTGAGCTGTGGGCAAATAATTAGAAATTATCTGAATGAAGGAACAAACACACCGTTTCTGTCAAGTACAACCTGAAAAACGTGTATCCTGATCACTTGTATCAAATAAATACACTATTAAAAAAAAAAAACACACACACACACACGAGCCCCAGTGGGGCATCAATCCAGCAGGACTGGTATATGCTGGTTTGTGTAAGGAGCACGAGCCAGATAATGACTTTTAGGAAGATACCTGTGCATATACCTTACTAAACTATCAGAACTAGACCTCCGTGAGGATGGTATGAGGGCCTGATGTCCTTTAGTGGGACTGGCTTGATAAATGTAGACCAAAGCACTTCAGAACTGCAGGTCTGCCACTGGGACTCTGATCTCTTCACAGATGAGAGCACATGTGACAGGCATGAAAGAGTCTGGAGAGCCACTCTTTCATGCAAACATAGTTGATGGGAAGATGAGCATTTAGGGAGCCAAAGCTTCCCACCTTCAATCTTTGAAGCACTACAACAGGTTGTTAGTGGGAGACATTGCTCATCATCTCACTGCTGGTGGAAGAAACAAGACAGATGTAGATTTCTATACATTGATTTGCATTAAGCCACATTAGAATTCAGGCACTGGAAGGCATTTCATCACTCGGCAGGATCATGATCCTGAAAATAGAGCGGGAAAAGGAAAAAAAACCCAAAAAAAAAAAAAACCAAAGAGCTGAAGGGGAAGAGGTGGAGAAACATTCTCGACTGGCTGAGTCAGTCACCTGATCTGAATCCAAATGAGTGCCCAGAGCTGGATGTGGCTGTGGGGAAGCCTAGGAGAGCATCACTGACTGCACAGCATTTTCCCCATACATTAACCACAATGATGCACACATTTCTGTCTGACCTCCTCAAATTAGATCCCAGATTTTAATGGCACCTGCTGTCACTTTACCAGTTTTTGGTTGTTTTTAATTCAGCCTACATCACAAAAATTGCTGACTTCTCCAAAACGTCTTTGATTTGTATTTCTGAACAGCAACAGATGTAATGTAGCATATTATTGAAACTTCAAAAACAAGTCAGACAGACACGGCTGCTCTTTGCACTTTATAAAAAACGTACTCAAAAGACTGCTTTATTAAAAGAAAATAAAAGAAAACACGGCATTGTTACAGGTTAAAACAACAGGAAACTCAACGTTTCAGCTTGTTTAATTAAACACTGGCCTCCTTCGAGAGGACATAAAATCAGATTTTTAACGCACTGGAATACAAACCTGCAGACTACAACAACTCTTAAGGTTAAAAAGAAACAAAGAAAAAAAAAAAAGAAGAAGACATTTTCATAGTCTTCTTAAACAGTATAAACACCCCTCCGGTCTGCAGATATACCTGACATGACAAGCATTTGTTTTGTGAAAGATGGTGCTGAGGCGAAGTCTTTTCTCCACACTGCGGGACGCACTCACAGAGACGGCCGCATGTACTTCTGATCATTTGAGTTAGTTGTAGATGAAGTTAAACCTGTAAAAAAACAAAACAAAAAACAAACAGTGATTATTACAAAATCAATGCCAGTTAGACTCATGTTGACAAAGAGCTACTTTGATGATAAGAGCATCTTTTCCAGGACAAATCTGTACATTGCAGAAGGTTTACTACAAAGGAAGTAGCTGTTTTTAACCTGGCTAGAACTAACGTGCTCAGTTATGCTCACAGTTTAGATTTAAAATCCCATCGTCATTTCTTCACAACCCCCCCCCCCCCCCAATTTGTCACATGTTTCAGATCAAACTAATTTTAATACTAGACAAAGAGCAAATATAAAATGCAGCTAATAACGCGATGATTTCATGTATTGAGGGAAAGACCAGCTCGATTACATCACAGCAGGACACCGAGGGCCGTTCACATCCGAAGGCTCCCTCGAAAGTGACCTACAAATGTGTCCTCTTCCCGGGCTTTCAAGGATATGCTGAGCGCATCCCTCATAGCCCACCTTATCCCAAGTTTCATTGTGTGCCACCGGCTGTGGGCTCATCACTACCTGTTAGTGTCATGGTTGCTAGGCAACAGAAGCAGCACACGAGAGGCTAAGCCGCCTCATTTAGCAGCAGCTCTGGTCGGCCTTTGAAGGGCGCAGCCGCTGAATTGGGACGTAGCTATAAGAAACATATGTTCAACCCACTGAGCCATACCTCATCAACACAAGCTAATGAAGCTCCTCTGTAAGGTTGCAGCAGCACAAACTGTGTGCATCACTTTGTCACTGGAATTTGTGTCAAGTTAGTGATGCATAAAAGTTTATACTCGTGCCTTTTACCAAATGGAAATTCCAGCCATTGGGACACAGATTTGAAAATCGATGGG